>NC_137471.1:176443264-176650132 GCF_964235325.1 Thermobia domestica | reverse complement strand
CCCAAGCACCAAAGACGATTGCTTTAACATTTTAGCTTGTAGACAATAATGAAATTTAAGTTAGTATATTGTTGTGTTGGTCCGAACTTATGAATAGTGGAATAAAACAAGAAATAGTTTACTTACCTAATGTTCATATGGCAGAACACACTTTACGTTATGGTAACTGATACTAATGTATAGTAGAAACTGTACATGTTTTGAATAAAAGAACACAGGAATTTACTTGATTTTATATGTATGCGGAATATACTTTTGTGAATGATTTTGTGTATGGAACTTGATTTGTTTTGCGTTATTGCAATTTTTGTGACCGCTAATTTTGTTGAGTAAGAGTTTGCAGCGGCACGAGGAATTTCCGTGACGAAGTATATGCGACCCGCCTTTTTTTTTTGTGGTGCGATGAAAAAACGCGGGCATTGCGTATATGGTTTTTGACGGTAGCGTATTATGGTGAAGCGTGCGTAAGAGATATTTGTGGAAATGCCCGCTTATAGTATGCAAAGTCGCAGATTTAAAACAAAGATGGCCGACATTGCCAAGTTTTATGTACAGTAAATATTATTGGCAAGAAATGTCACATTGTAAAAAGTATATTATATTGCGTATAGGTACACCGTGAGTAGTAATGGCAATGAGTAATAGCGACATGAAGTAATGATGTATATAGCGTATGGAAAATATATGTATAATGCGTGTTGGGTGATAATAGTATTAATTGATGACGTATATAGCGTACGGAAAATAGTTGGATGCAATGGGTGAGAACAGCATGAACGGATGGCGTATATAGCGTATGAAAATGCAAATTTAGCATTTAGTAAATATGATGGTTGAGAATGATATTAAGGGATGACGTATATAATTATACTTATGGATATGTAACTTAGTTGTATAGCGGGTGAGAGTAACATGGTATGAAAGATACAGCATTAGCACAGCGGCGGTATGATAGCGACTGCTATCGTGTACATAGTATACATTAGATTTTAGGGATGCGGAAAATAGACGCAAAGCGCGTACTAAATGGAATAGCTTTTACATTATTGATGTTAGCGACTGCTATCGTGTATATAGTATACATTAGATTGTATGGATGCGGAAAATAGACGCAGAGCGCGTAGTATATGCAGTAGGTGGCACATTATTAATGTTATGAATGTAGAAAATAGATGCAGAGCGCGTAGTATATGCAGTAGGTGACACATTAGATGATATGAATGCAGAAAATAGATGCAGAGCGCGTTTTGTGGGCATGCTATTTGTGAATGTGTTGAAGAAAGAATTTTATTTAGCTTTTTTGAGCGAGCAAGCGGGAATTAAACTGAGGGACCAAGTATGAAATGGTGGATAGCAGAAATTTTATTTTATGATAGTTGGGGATTGAACCAGGGATTGTATGCAGTTGAAATAATCACTGAGCTATTATAGAATGTTAGGGGTTGTTTTGATATTTGCTAGTAGTACTAGTAAAAAATGATTTTTGTTGTAGTAGTATTTATTAATTTTATGTTATTTTTTTCTTTTTAGGAAGAGTATTTTTGCTTAGTGGAACAGAACTGGAAATTTGTAAAAACGTAAGTACATATATATTGTTAACTTAGGGGGTAAAGTTTTGTATTGTGAATGGGAAGAAAAAAGCAGAGGGGGGAGTGACAAATGGTTTGGCTTTTGACCTGCATTGTACAAGTATTAATTTATAATAGAAAGGAGGGAGCTGGTAGCAAACTTGTTTGCTATTGTGTTAATTAATTTAGAAATTTAAAGGTATGGAAAACAGCATTGAAACCCGCCCATTGGGAGAACTTATATTTGCATAGAATTAAGAAAGGGATGCTAATTGTTATTTTTCGTAACTAAGATAAAGTAAATATTTTTGTGAAATATAAACAATGTAATAGAACACTAATTAAATATTATAGGAATAGAATAATAAGCGCTATTATTTTATTGGAGAAACGTATTGATTGGAAAAGAAACACAAAACTCTATTGTGTAAAATTAGATTGAATAGAATTGCGTTTAATATAGCGCTGTTACTTTGAGTATCCTATTAAAATTGTTTGGAAGTTACTTGTGTTAATTTGATGTAACGAGTTGATTTATGAAGGGGAAACATATAAATTATATTTATTATTGAGTATATGACATATTGACTTGTATGGAGGTAACACTAGTGTAATATTGTAATAGTAATTGTATATTTTAATCCCATTATGGATTTAGTAGTTAATAAAAATATTATCTGTTCATTTAAAACCTACTTAGGCAATATGTAGGAGGAAGGTATTATTGAATTAATAATTATTATTATTTTTTGCTAACCTTTTGTATATACATTAGCAGTTTAATGCTTTTCTTTTAAAAAGGACCTTTGGAAATAAGAGAAAAAGGGAAATATACCTTACCTAATTTGTTTTGACTAATTATAAGTAAGCCTTACACTAAGTTTGATAGCGTCCGGACATGAGAATAGCGCTGCGTTGTGGGAGGGAAGGGGAAACGTCCGGACATGAGAATAGCGCTGCGTTGTGGGAGGGAAGGGGAATGGCTTGTTTTTTAGAAATTAATTTTGGGGGTAGGCTAAAGCAAATAGTTTTTTAGCTTTGCCTTTGAATAAAGTGGAAGGAAACCCACGCACACACTGTTTGTTTACCTATTAAGAATTGAACTAGGGACTTATGCATTAGAGCAAAAGAAATAGTAATTTTACGTAGAAATGATGTATTATTTTGAATTATTATTCTTACTGTATAGTACTTAATTAGTATGGAACTTAGGATTTATATTTGATCGCGCTTTAGATAGGAACACCTTGGCATTTACGTAATGTGAACGAAGAAAAGTTTACGTAGGGAAATGAACTTAAAATTCCTAGCGCCAATTTTAGGAAAATCCCTTGTATGGGAAATAGATGCACTAACTTTCAAGTGTTGTGTTTTAAATGGAGATGTGTTTAAATAAATAAATATGTGGAAGTTGAGAGAGACTGGATGCCATTTTTATAATAATAAAAGTGGAGAAACGTAAGAGAAAACTGCTAAATTGGAAAATATAATTTAGTATAGTAATGCAAGACGGTAAATGGAATGATAGTAGGCAAAGGGAAAAGCCATATAAATTAGTATGTAGAGTTTTTTAATTATAGATACTAAGTTAGGTTAAAATGAACGAAGAGCGGGACTTGGAATATTTTGGCTTTTACCTAGTGTTGATGAGGAAAACCTCATTTAGGGCGGGTGGTTTGTAAAAAAGCTTTTAAATGTTTTAAGCGCACCGGAACTTGAATGAAAGACCGCATACACTACTAAAGGGAATAGCGCTACACGGAGTCCAACATAAAGGAAGGAAGGTGCTGCCGGCTAAAATACTTTAATTGTAATAATAATAATAATAATAATAATAATAATAATAATAATAATAATATTTTTGAAATTGCCCTAATTTTTATAAAGAAGAAAATCCATAAGTTTGCTTACGGCATAAAAATTGTCAGTATTAGGGTGGGTTGCCAATTATGTGTTACGTTCATTTATCATTTAGAAATATGACTAAATTCACAGACAAGGTAGCAACATATAAAAATAAACGAACAATGCTAGAAAACAGTAATATTTTTACGTAATGCGCTTATGGCGCTTTTGAGTGATCTCGAAGAGTTGCGTATGGTTAATAAAAAGCAGTTAGTGAACAAAAGCTTTATTCCGTAGACCTAAAGGAAAACAATAAGATTATATATGTAAAGGACAAGTTAATAGAAAGGTATAGACGGTAGATGGTTGCAGTAATCAGTAATGTATGCAACATAGCACGGACCGTAAAACCAACTATGAAGGGGGTAGACGTAAAATTGAAATGACCACCGGGAATTGAATCATGGTGTTAGAAAATATTACATACACTTGCAATATTTACTGGAACGGCTTTTTGCTTAAAACTATTGCTTATTTATTAGAGAAAAAGGAGAAGTTAGCTTTGATTTTTTTTTCTGCTAAGCGGAAAGTGAATTTGACTCTTTTATTTTTATTAGTTAGGCATGAGAATATATAAGTTACATTGAGTACCTAATGTATTAATTTTATAGATTTGAAAATATTTGTTAATTATAATATCTGTATGTTTTGTCTTTATAGGATGGCAGAGGGAAAACCAACAACATCTTTGGACATTATATCTTCCTTTGAAGAATTGGATTGTCTTTTATTACAAGTTTCGAATGAAAAAAGAAAAAATATAAAAAGAAGGGAAAAAGAAGAGGAAGAAACCAACAAAAGAAGAAAAACAGAAGATAAAGATAAAGAAGAAGAAGAAAAATTGTGGGCGCTCTTCCCATTAGAAGATAAAGTAGCAATGAAATTACTTATTATTGGGAAAAGAATAGACGCATTGGAGCGTCTTCGATTAAAAAAGAAAACTTAAATCATGTAAAAAAGAAAAAACACCACAAAAGTAAATGTATATAGATTAAAAATAATAAAAAGAAAAAAAGAAAAAATATTAGAATTTGGCTTTAGTTGTAATGTAGTGTTTTATTTTATAATTATTCCTTGTCCCTTCAATTAATATTGGATATTTGTTGCTGACGGTAAAGATTTCTTGTTGTGTTTGACAATGATTTCTCATTTTTAACTTTAAAGGTGTTTGTGACTTTGAAAACGAATTTGAAGGGTCACCCATAACGATTATTTTTTTCCTCTGTGATGTAACTGTTGGCTCGTTGTTTTTTAAAAAGACAACTATAAGGCTGTGGTAATGGATTTTGCAGCATTTAAGGTACTATATTGAGTTGGTTTAGGAAAATGAAAAGTAAAATAATGAACTAAATTTGGGCGTTCTAGGAAAACATCTGGTTTAACTTGAATATTTCTTTTAGGTGACTGCATACTTTTACCTGATTTTCTCCAAGAGTTGTGGGTTTGAAACGAATTTGACATTGGTTTCACATTAAAAGTATTCTAATCTTATTATTACTTTTGAAATATAACTTAGAAGAATTGTGTTGTTAGGTCTTTACTAAAATAATATTTTAGCAAAATTTCTGACATGATTTCACTGTAATTTTGACAGGATTTCAGTATAATTTTTTACAGGGATTCAGTGTAACTTTTGACAAGGTTTCAGTGTAATTTTTGACAGGATATCAGTATAATTTTTGACAAGGTTTCAGTGTAATTTTAAAGATTCATGTAAATGAATAATAAAGAAGAAATTAAAGCAAATGAATGATGATCATGTGATTGAGGAATCAGTGAAACTTTAAATTATTTTGTTCTTTATAAAAGAACTGTTGAATCATGAATAAATTTTGGTGTAAAGAAGAATGAGGATTTCTGAAACAAACTAGAATTTTTTATTGGCAAAATTTAAGAAATTTTGATGCGTGTAGAACAATAACTTGAGAAGCTTTCACAGGTTGCGCAAATGTATATTACAGATAAATATAGTTTGGATGAGTATTACTAGTTAGGATTTAGATTATGTTTATTTAAACTGTTACGTTTGAGGGATGACGTTGTTAATGAGTTCGGGAAAATGGAAGGGACGTACACATTATGTATTGTTTGGACATTTGTGTGAGCACGGAAAACTGTATTTAAGTTAGATAGCGTGAAAAAGCTTATCTAATTTTTATAACCACCGGAATGGAAACCGCTTGCAGCATAGCGACAACGTTAGCGAGTACATTACGCGGGACCAGTATATTTTTACTTAAAAATTATATGAGGTAGGTAAGCAATTTTTGAAACAGAACACGAAAGAAAGAAAAAATGGAAAATGGCGGAATTATGTACCGCTAGGATGGAAATAATTTTCAAATTTTTTAACCAGTAAAAAGAGAAAACAGGCGGAAATGAGAGGACAATATTAAGATGGATGTCGTAGTACAAAGTAGATGCAATTGGCTAAGGATAGATGTCAATAGAGAGCTTTTTTGTCAATCTTAGGTTCCATAAGAAATAAGGTTACTTAGTTAGTTTAATTAGGTTAGGAATTCACTATTTAAGACAAATTATTGGTAATGAAAAATAAGTAAAGAGGAAAATCAACGGACATATTAATTATTGCTAAAATTATCTATAAAATTGAAATCATATTGAAGGGAACCACTAAGTAATTGCCACGGAAATTAAATGAGGGATCCCCAAATAGCAGAAATATCCACTTTATTAATTATTCAGTGCACCCCTGCATTAATGAAATAATAATTTAAAGATATGTGATTGGCAGATTAAAGTCTTAATAGTATTTTAAATCGTTACACGGTTAACTAACAAAGCAGAGAATTTTGGTTATTATCCCATAGAAAATCTCTTGTTAAGAAATTTTAGGCTTAAAATTATGCGTGTTTTTCCTAAAATCTGTTCGCTTACTTTGAGGCAAAGAAAACAGGGAACTATATAACATATATGGTTTAATAATCAATTTTAGGGTCTAGGAGGCTCACATGAGCAGGTCATGTAGGTAAAATGGAATGATTTTAAGTGAAAACAACCATTAGGAAGACCTAGGCGCAAACGGTTGAATTTCCCAGAGATTGGAATACCTAAAATCCAGAGCGAGTAAAAACATGTTCCATCCATTCATTCATATGGTATTTTACATCTAGAAAATTACTGTTGGAATAATATGTGATACATTCAGTCAGAGAATGTGATCATTTATTAACTTTAGTAAGCCATAAAGTATATTTCGAGGGACAATTTATTTTAGAATGCCTATGTAGACATTGAATCTTTAAGTAAAAATCCTATTGTTTTTTCCTTAGCTGAAAATGGAAACTAAAATCATATATGAAGGTATCATAATAAATTAAGGCACTAGCACCTGTGTCTAAAAAAATGTCTAATTGAACGTTAGATTCTATTTTGCGCCAAATGTGGGAAGATCAATCACTTTTATGCTGCTATAAAAAATCCAACTTTTAAGAGATTCCATTATGTTAGCCCCCATATCAAGAAGTAATATTCAGAATACGAAATGACATAGGAGATTCTTATATTTAGTTAGTGATTAATGAAACCGCTGACGATTTATTTATAACTGTAAAGAAAAGTAACCTTGATATCTCTTCTTAGGAAACCAGTTTCTTTTCCTAATAATATCTAAAAGTGTTCTTTTCTCGCCCACCACTTTTCCGCTTAACCCAACTAATTCTTTCCATTTTTTTTTTCTACACTCACATTTGAAAGGATTCCAGGCGATTTTTATCACCTTTATGTAATGTCTACGTTTTTGACTCATACAGTTTGACGAAACTTTATCAACTCTATTTAAGGTTTCAGAAAACCTATTTAAGGTCTTTTTCTTACTCCTAAAGGCTTTTTTCAGCATTTCTATCCTTGCGTTTATTTTATTACTAAGAATACTACCCTGATATCGAAAACTATTTATTTGTTCTCCTTTCCTAATTTTACATTTGACACAGTCCTCTTCGCTCCAATCACCATTGTTTTTGTCTTTCTAACATTTATTTTCATCCCATATTCTTTACAGCCCTTTTCTCCTTTTTAAAATATTTTATTGATTATTTTGCTATTGATTAAGATTTTACAAGAAGCCTCATATTGTCTGCAAATCTCCTATTGAAATGCCGTTATCATCATATAGGCTCTTTTTTCACTATTTTTTCTAGATAAATAACATCCTTATTGAACTCCCCTTCGAATTGCAGTTTCTACTATCAGTTTTTCCCATATTTTAACACTTACTTGTTGGTTCATGTATAAGTTTATTACGAGTTTTCCATTCCAAGCCTATCTTTGTTAGAATTCCCAACAACAATTTCCAATTTATACGGTTAAAAAACCTTTTCTAGATCAATAAATGTAACATACACCACTTTCCCTTTTTCTATAAATCTCTTTCACCAATTGCCCTTAATAATCTAATTGCATGTTTTGTGCCCTTGCCCCTCCTGAACTTCTTTATTTGTTGTTTCATATAACCTTCTATTTAGTATTTCGAAAAGAATTTAGCTGCATGAAAGATGAGAGTAATAGTCCTCGCATGTATTTGCTTTTGATTTCTTATCCATCGGTTTCTTACCCAACTTCTGTTTCATATATTTCATTACATAGTGAGAACAATTCTTTGTTTCCTATATTTTTAATGAATTCGATTGCTATGTTCCGGTTGCCTTTCCATTCTTAAGGTTAAGGTAAAACATTAGAATATTTTACAAGTGTTAAAATCCCGGAAAATAATACTGACCGCCGGGTCCATTGAATTCGAGGACTATAATTGAATTTCAAACGTAGTTTTTGCATCTTTTGCAGTTTATCTGTTTTTTCTCTTTCACATATTTTCTTTGGACTTGTTTTGTGATCATTATCCTTGACTATATTCGTACGAGTAATTGGAATGTCACAAATTTCTTTATATTGAAAGCCATCTTTTCCAAGTGGGTCCTTAAAGGCAGCAAGTAAATAAAGTCCCTAATATATAACCACTCAATGGTCTTACATCTAGAATATCGTAGAATGGGTCATTTGGTTCATGGAATCCACTTTTTTCTTTCCATTATAATCTTCTGAGATATGAGATATGAGAAAAATTACTAAGAAGAGCTACAACTTTAGGTGACAAAAATATACTATCATAACATTGTTTTAAAATCCAAACATGGTTGTAAATTTCTTTCTCTCCTCATGAAATCTAATGCCAATTCTCCATCATATGATAACAACTGTGAGGCGCCTTGAAACCAAATCCTGTGCAAGTTTTGCACTTGTGACGCACGTGATATTACGGCCACTGTTTTTAATTTCTGAATTTTTCTGAAATTTTCTGACCTTTTTTCATGTTTATTTGCATCTTCGAGGCATGCTTTATTGTACTATCATATATAGCCTAAATTTAAATTCTATTATTTTCCAGTTTGCAATGTATTTTTTTTTCTTTTGCGTCTCTCGGCTGCATTACATCGAAATGTAAAATTTATTACTATCTTGGACGCTCATTTGAGCAATTCCAGTATTGACACCAATAATTAAGAACATAGCTACAACTTTCTTTAGTTTAGTTTTATCCTTTGTGTTGGTTATATTAATTTCAGCAACGGAGGCCAAAACTGTAATATAAATGCAAATGATTTTAAGTCACATTCTCTAGCTGCAAAAAAAAAATAAAGTTTTTACTTGACATTCTGCTTAGAATCTCTGTATGTAGTTAAACATGTGTAATTTTATTACTCGCTGCAATATTCTTCATTACCTAATGTACTTCGTTGACAAATGTCTTTTGCTGCCATTATCACTACAACTTTCTTATTTCTTCATTTATTTAGAAAACAACACAACAGGATTAATGCCTAATTATAGTGTCGTATACCCGTACAATTAATCAAATCACTTCTATTATCAGATACTCGTTAATAATCCTGTTTCTAAATACATATTTTGACATAGTGAATATATCTAATACATCAGTTTTATGACTTAATTCATTGTAGGAGTCACACATTCTTCACAGCAGAAATTTACTGAAAATATTTGTTCATGTCCTTTCACAAAAATATAGCAGTATTTCCTGGTCTTGTTTTACCTGTTGGAACGCTCAAATATATTTTCGTAAGTAGCAGTGAATTTTATTATTTAATACTTTATATAAAAATAGTAAATCAAACATCTTTCGTTAATGTTAGGAAATTCAAACTCCTTACTAAGTGCACATAGGGAATCAGTTTGGGATAGAAAGCTGTTTTCTTTTACGTAGAAATTTTTTAGAAATTGTATGTTTTCTATTGCTTGTAAGTATTCATTTATATTCGGTGTCGCACGCATATTCTAATCGGGACCTTACGTACAAATTATAAAGTTTAATCAATGTTGACTCGTTTGTAAACTCTTAACCCATTCTATAGATAAAACCAAAGTTTCTGAATGCAGCGTTAAAGATTGCATCAATGTGATGGGAAAAAGTCAATTACTCCTAAATCTTTAATTGAATTTGGTTTACACAAAAATATACCATTAATTATATACAGATGATTTTCTTTCCTTGAGAACAATAAAGACTTGCATTTAGACATATTCAATGAAAGTTTGTTTTTAGCACACCCTGTAAATCCTCCTCGAGTTGTGTGCAGTCATCTATTGTGCTTATTTTGAATATAATTTGAAATCATCGGCAAACAGCAAAAAGTAAAAGTTTTTTAACATAGGTTGAAAAATTTTTATTAATTACAAGAAGAAATAATAGCGGACTTAAATGGAATCCTTAAAAAATACCTGATAATGTGATAATATATATACCTTCTAAAAACAGCTTGCTCTCAATTGCACACGTAGGAAGCAAAGTGCTCTATTGCTCGTTTAGAAAAAAATATCAAAAGCCTCTATGGAAAGCCTTACTGAAATCCGTATAAATGATGTCCACTTGACCGTCTGTATCTAACTTTCTTACTATGTTATTATTAGTATAATGGTTGTGAATTTATTCCTTAAAAATCATTGTTGATGTTTAGATATAACATGCTTTACATGGTTTAAAATTCTGTTCTATAATATGTTTTCAAGAACTTTGCAAAGGAAGATAGGATGCCTACGGGTTTGAAATTCTCTATTTGATTCCTGTTTTCAGATTTAGGAATAGGGCAAATGAAACCCTCTTTTCATTTATTCGAAAATATATTGGTTTTAATGCACATATTAAAGATAATGTAAAGTGAATGTTTCAATATATGTAAACAGCCCTTCCCCACATACGGTGGAATGTCATTTATAGTACAAGTTGTTTTGGAAAATACAAAAGGTTGTATTTCCTTTATATGAAAGGTGTTTAACATTCCGAATTATTTGTTATTAAATAATTCGTGTCGTACTTAGCGGGTACACTATTATATACTAACTTAAAAAAATAATGCGCAAATACCTGAAAAAATTTCTTTCTTACGTTTTAACTCGTTACCATTATATGTTAGAAAATCTAACGAAAGACGCTTGGTTTTACTTTTAATGAAATACCATAACTATTGTGGGTCTCATTACATTCAAAATGTGAAATAAATGCTCTCGAAATTTCTAATTTAATTTCTTTTCGTAGTTGCAAAACTCTTCACAATGGTATGCCCCTCTTTACACTTTTTACAATGGTAAGATTTCCGTTTAATTTTTTAATTATATCATAAATAAACCAGCACGGATAACTCGCATTAACGTGATTTTTAGCAGGGACGCCTCGCTTAAATACGTAAAATTTTCAAACAGTACAATTAACATCATCATTTTGTAAATGGCAATCCCAAAATAATTTTGAAAATTCTATATATATAATTTTATAAAATACCCCCTTTTAAAGTTGAAAACCAGTTACTTTAGGAACTTGCTTTAATTTAGTAATATGATTAAACGTCTTCCAAGAAAAATATTCTGATTTATTTTTTATCATCTAAGGAAAGTACTCACTGTCTTTTCAAAATTCATAAGAGCAACTTGTCAATACAGAAAACTAATGAAACCACTAAAAAATTACGAAATCTCACTTTCGTCTTTGTTTTGTTCAAAGATTATTTCCATTTAAATAAAAAACAGTAAAAGTAACCGTTTATTTCGACTGTGTGCTGTAAAAACATAGCTTTGGGGTCCACTGGAAGTTCTAGGGTTACCTCTTAACTATTTTACTTATATAAAGAATGTAAGTCAAACTATAATATAAAGACCATATTTCTATAGTAAATAATGAAACATACAGTCATTATAAGATCTACGTATATGAAACGGGCAAAAGCAAAATGAATAAAAATTTCAAAATAAAAATATTTCTTTTCAGTATAAAACCAAGAGAAGTAAAATACTTCACACAATACTTATTTTATAATAATGTAACTAATAAATATAAACATATTTAAATATCGCCAAAAATAAAACATGTCATGAAAATTATAAATAACGCGTATAAGTAACATTAAAAAGGTCATATCAATGGTATAGGTCAATTATATAAACGTTTTCACTTATATGATATTTCGCACATTACATACATACATATACTAATGCGGAAAATATTTCAATGTCAGTATACTGTTGGCATATGTAAAATATATACTTTTTGTATATACAAAAAAAAATATTCCCCCTTTTGCGTGCAATTTTCTCTCGTAAAGCCGTTTATAATTCCAGCGCGTAAAAAAAGCGCAAAATAACGGTAGGCGCAAAGCGGGCCCCGGTCGCGAAAGGCATCCGGCCGCGCGAAAATTTTACATGGCGTGCCACGGCACAGTAGTGCTGACGCGTAGGTATTTTTCCTTTTCTGCAATATTAACAGTAATTTGCAACATCTTGCTTACAATATGCAATACTGTGTATTAAACATAATTTTATTCGATCACAATCTACGATTGTTCAGAGCTTCTATAAGAAGCGATCCAACTAAAATTCACACTGTATGTGTTCTTATGAGTTTCTATAAGAATTTTAATATTCTCGCATTTTAGTATTTTCGAAACGTATAATTTTATTCGATCACAATCTGCGATGGTTCTGAGCTTGCTCTGCAAGCGATACGTAAAAAAATTAATGCAAGCGCTATTCTTAGAAGTTTACGTAGTAAAACGATCCAACTAAAATTCACACTGTATGTGTTCTGATGAGTTTGTATAACAATATCAAAGATTGTTCACAGCTTCTATAAGAATTTTAATATTCTCGCAACTATGTTGCTCTCAGTTTGCATAGCAAGCGACACAACTATTTATAAGTGTACACTGTAAGTGTTCTTACGACTTTTCAAAGAAAAGGATAATATAAAATATATAAAACGATCCGTAAAAATAGAAAAGGACTTATTTATAATTTCGGAACATAGTTCCTCGGAGTGTTCTTTAAAACGTGTTCAGAGTTTGCTATGCAAGCGATCCAACTATTTGTAAGTTCACACTGTAAATGTTCTTAAAAGTTTGTATAACAAACGATCCGTGAAAAATAGAAAAGAAAAATATAAAATATAAAAAGCGATTTATTTACAAGTTCGAAACATATAATTTTATTCGATCACAATCAATTTTAAGAACGAGTGTTATTATAAATAACACGAATTATTTGTAGGTTCACACTGTAAGTGTTCTTACGACTTTTCAAAGAAAAGGAGAATATAAAATATAAGAAGCGATTCAATAAATAATCACAATCAAAGATTGTTCAAAGCTTCTATAAGAATTTTAATATTTTCGCATTTTAACAACGAGTTTCCAAAGGAAACGATCCAATAAATAATCACAATCTACGATTGTTCAGAGCTTCTATAAGATTTTTAATATTCTCGCATTTTAGTATTTTCGAAACATAGTTTCTCTCTATGAACTTTACAAGTGATTTATTTGTAAGTTCACACTGTAAGTGTTCTTACGACTTTTCAAAGAAAAGGAGAATATAAAATATAAGAAACGATCCTATAAATAATCACATTCTACGAGTTACTTTAAAATATTTTCAAAACATCTAGGTTACAAACTATGTGCATCAGCGTACAAAATTAAAGGTAAATAATAACAAAAAATACTTTTAACCAAATAATATTTTATTAACAAAACCATTTTTTTTTCAAATAATATACAAAAATGATTATATATCATAAATAAGATTATAATAATAAAGTATATGATATGAAAAAATATAAAATGTTATATTCTACTATAACTTTACATATTTAAATTCATACAAGGGTAAATAAGTTTATTATAAAAATGACTAATAAATATTATACAATATAAATGTATTTACAATTTATAACTTTCACTTCGTTTACTTACTTCATTAACACATGAAACAAATTACAAATTATAAAAATTATAAGTAAAATCTTTTTCTAAGAAAAGCTCTGTGATTAAATCAACATAATTTTTGTTTAATAAAATATTATATAATACATAAACAAAAGTCCAATCATCTATTTCAATATGATGATATGATGAAAAAATTTCATACAGTTCATCAAAAGTATCCCCTTGTACCATAACACGCCATGCATTAAAGCACATCATTTCATAATCCCCAGTAATACAATCATGGTGGTCTATAATACGGGAGTTTTCAAAACAACCTTCGCATACAAGTTTATAATTTGGCTTCCATCTTGAAATACATTCCAACACGCACTGTTCATTCACAAAAAAAGAACTACAATTATACACACACGGTCTGTTTCCTGTAGCCATTTTTAGTTTTTGTTTAAAAACAGTTCCACTAATTGGCAAATATAAGTATCAGAAAACGTAAGTGATTCGTATGATAACTTAAATCTATTTAAAAGAGTTCTATTCTTTTCATAACTTTCATTCAATAAATGTTTCGCTAAATAAAGTTCAAACACTATGTCACGAGTTGTCTTCTTAATTAAAAATTCCCAAACAGTTCGTTTCAATCTATTCTCATATGTTAATCTGCATAAATCAACTTCATCTGAAATCCTTAATGAACAGGTAATACAAAGTATTAGTTCTTTTACTTTATAATTCTCAAACAGTTCCTTTATGCACAGTTCACTTACTTTAAAACGATTGCATTTACAGTTCACTTTGTCTAATTCAGAAATTTCAATATGTAAATTAGGATACACTTTTTCAAAAGAAATTTCATCATCATATCTATAACATCTTCTAAACGGTTGAATTACTTCATCATTAGAATGTAATATTTTCAGTTTCTTTAAATCAGATGATTGTATTAAAATACGTTTCTTTTCATGTTCTCTCGAGGAAATACACTCACAAGCAAATACTCGTCTACTACACATTTTCAAAATACTGTTCTACTTAAGTAATGTTCCTACAATATAAAACCAACTGCGCATGCGTACAATTTTAATATAGGCGCATGCGTTCAACAACACGCGTATACTGTTCTACAAAAATTAATTATTTGTAATCGTATACGCTCCGTGTAAAAAATCTTTATGTAATAATATTTTTCTTGCAAAATCACAATCGTACATTAACATATAAGATATAATGCTGTCATAAAGTATATAAAAATTATACTGCAAAAGAATATAATCCTTTTTACTATAAATATTATGTGATTCCTTATATATTTTCATGATTTCCTTGCACGTATCATCTTTTGATAAAATACTAAAAGCTTCCAAGTCCAACACATGCTTACTTTTCAAAATACACGTATGAATAGTGTCATTTCTTAAATTATCAAAGCATTGTTTGCATAGCAATACTTTGTTTGGTATCCAGCTAATTAAAGCTTTTTTAATACAATTAATGTCAATACTTAATTTCTCACACGCACAATTCATACTTTCACTAATGCTCATCTTCAAACAACAAAATATTCTCAACACGCAATATCTTTCTTTTCCTTACAACTGCTGCCCTCTACTACACAAACATGTATTTTACGTTCTCACTCTAGCGGATATTTCAAATTCAAATACTATGTACAGTCTGTGTTTCTTCTTTTTAAAAATATTTTGCACGTGTCTTTTTTTTCTCGTTTTCTTAAAATGTAAAATAA
This sequence comes from Thermobia domestica, assembly GCF_964235325.1. Lineage (NCBI taxonomy): Eukaryota > Metazoa > Arthropoda > Insecta > Zygentoma > Lepismatidae > Thermobia > Thermobia domestica. The sequence continues at coordinate 176,634,671 of NC_137471.1, read as the reverse complement.
TGCATATACAATACTACACAACAAGTAATATATGTAAATGCATAAAAAAGTGATTATATATCATGTATTACTTATCATCATTTTACCTATTATTATGTTTCTATATATGTAATTGATAAAAAAAATAACAACATAATTTTCTAAAATATAAGGTTTATTTCTTTATATACATCATCAATTAAAAACAAAAGTATTTTACAAACATTAATCTGCAAAGTATTACAAAGTTATAAAAGCAATGTTAATGCTGTTCACCAAAAAACATAAATTGTTGTGCATTACGAAATGCACATCCGGATTTTTTCTCAAGTTTAATATTTTGTTCATAAAACGATCATTAAATACGTTCGCATGCAATGTGTTTAATGATGGACATTGTTTACTTTCTAAATCAATAACATTATCTAATGCAAAAATCTTTTTTAATCCAAACTGATTTTTCCGCACCTTTGGAATAAAAGGTTGCATCTTGTTTACAAAGTTGATATACAAGGTTACGTATGTGTGATACAGTATAACCACATTTATCATTCCAACTTAGTCCATGTAAGTGTAATGTTAACCAATCAATTTGTTTTTGACAACCTAACGGCAGTAAATTATATTCTACTGGTAATTTTATTAATCAATGCAGTTAAACAAAATTCACAAATAATAAATTCATGATTTGAAATCTTGAAACCTTGTATGTCAATAATGTATTCATTAGCACATGTTTACGTTGCAATAAAAATGGAATAATTTTTCAAACAAAATTCAGTGATACTTGAGATTTCACTATGTCTTTCTTCAAACAAATCAATAAAAGTTATTTCATTGGATAAATACTGCACTGCAAAATTGTCAATGTTCTCAGTATTCATTACAATTGGATTAAAGAGTAAAACAACAATAACTGGAATATTATATCACAAATATCCACTAATATAACAAATCATTTTGTAAGTATTTACACAATCACTTCACATATGGTTTTATCATGTCTTTTCAAAATTGTTATCCACTCACTAAAGTGTACATGCACATTTACACAATCACTTTGCATATGCTTTCTTTTTGTCTTTATTTTCAAAAATGTCAATCAATTCACTTATAAATTTTTCGTCTCTTTCTTCAATTAAGTCAAAATAAGTCTCATAAAAAATTTCTTGTGTACAAATGCCAATTACATGTGATTTCGCATACGTATAAAAAATTTCATCAATATCAACATCCATTAAAATCGTCACTACCCTTTCTTCTAATTCTTCTCTTGACATAAACAAACAGTCATGTGCCATTTGATTCTCAATCCCTTCAGTACAAGAACTGCAAATTAAAATTTTGTCTGTCTCCCACTCTTTAATCGATTTCACAATGCACTTCACATCCACTTTATAATTACTACAACAGCAATTTAATCGCCAAAATCGTGATGTCCTCGATAATAACGATGGAGATGAAGGTGATGTTCGTGAAAATAATTCTTCGATATCTGTTTCATTTGATGATGCATCTTCTTCATCCGAAGATGACAGGTATACAACATCTGCACTCTTTTCTTTCTTCTCCATTAATTCTCCGCTCTCGTCATCAGAAGATGATAAATATACAACTTCTACAGAGTCCAAACTGTTAGACTTCAACGGGGATTCAGTTTTCGATTTCTTCCGCAGCAATGGCGAAGAAAGCATAGTTTCTTCATCGTCGTCAAACACTAGCTTTCGTACAGGAGCCATAGCAAAATACATACAACATGGTCCTAACACCGAGTATTTATGCGTTTACGACAAACAAAATGGCGTCCATTGATTAAACAAGCTTCCTATCAAATTTTAATATTCTCCCAAGTATATTCTACACAATAATCAATCACTTCTTATCAACAATACAAATTCCTAGAATTATAATCATGTGTACGTGCCATCAAACATTCGCGTAAACGTTCACGTACGCCCACGCGTTGCTTTGCGTTTTTCCGGAACTTATCTTTATTATTATCATTTATATGATACTCACTCCTCTTCTACTAAATCCTGTTCCTATTTATCATTTTCTACTTATCAACAACATACCACTCACCCCCTTCCACTACATCCAATTAACGTTTATCATTATCAGCATCCGGAAAACATTGATATCAAAACATAGGGTCTCTCTATAACATAGTGTATACCAATACCGGAAATACATTGATAAATCAGTCTTATCAGACCGGATATCCTGAGGACATCTATGCTATTTTCTACTCGTGTTTACTTTCATTTCTTATCTACTCTATTAAATATTTTTCTTTCTTATTTTGTAATTTTGCGATTACTTTTTTAAATTGTCATTATATTTGTTTGCTTCAGTATAGTCCCGTTATTTGAAAATATGAATGCCTAAAAATAAATTCCATTTGTAATTGGTAGTGAAATAAAATTCAGAGATCGTATTTAGCGCGAAAAACCTCTCGTTCACTGGAAATTGTGTTGTGTTGTTGCAGAAGCACTGCAACGACCAGACCCTTTAACTTCTGAGATAGAAGAAAAGAGACTTAACATTCGCTCCAATTGCTGCGCTGTAGAAATCTGGTAGTTGTATGCTAGCTGCAACGCAATATAAATTCGAGACTCTGTGACGGATTGTTTTTTTGCTTTTTAAAACGGATTAACGGATTTTACAGTTACAGAAGTAAAAAAAAATGTTATTTAAAGTATATATAGGAGTACTAGAAACTCTGTTCTTTACTACTACTGCTAATAATATTTTTCCCCCTGAAATACTTTGGTCGTTGCGCAACACTGAAACACTAACGTTAGCCGCCACTGCGGATAATTGTATTGTTTACAAACCCATTGTGTATTTATTTACCATGCATATTTGTGTATTTCTTTCCATAACTGTTACTTTATACTACGCAATAGGAGAGAAATGTCAAAATGTTCGTGTGGTTATTTTGTCGCATTACTTAAATTGAACAACAATAATAAAATTAAAGAAAGAGAAAAATGTGTCACGTCATACTACAATGTTTATAGATTAAGTGTATATACCGTAAATGGAATTCCACGTTGTTATGTCATATAATCATTAAAACATACAATAAGAAATTATCTTTTTTTTTTTTCATTCGTCTACACACATCAGTTTGCAAACAATAGATGTTTCGTTAAATTCATTTTCATGGATTTTTATTCTGCAAAATAACGAACAATGTATTCTTGAGTTGCTCTTGTTAACACATAGTGACCTTGGAGGCATTGAATAATATTCAAGGTTTACGAAATAGCCATTCTGCTGTTTATCAGCTAAAACATCTTATTCATCAACATATAAAGCACGTATTGTCAACATTGTGTTCGCGGCTACTAAGAAGCAAGTAAATAAATAAGTAAATCTTTATGTCCTGTTTTCTAGTCACGCATCATATTTGGTAGGTCCAGTCCGAATAAGTTTAGGTTAGGAATGGCCAAAAATTTTCCGGAATCGGAAATTTCAATATCTGAATTTCGGAAAAAGTCTGGAATTCGAAAAATTAGGAATTTAGAAAATTCAGCAATTTAGAAAAAGCTAGTATTCAGAAAAATTCCGGAATTTTTCCAAATTCCGGAATTTTTTCGACATCGAAATTTTCTGAAATCCGGAATTTTTCCGAATTCCGGAATTTTTTCGATTTTATTTTCCTGATTCCGGAAAGTAAAACTTCCGGAATCGGCCTCCCTAGTTTAGAGATATTAGAGAGGATAAAATGAGGTCCACTATAACATAGAGGTTTGAAGGTGAAATAATTAGGGTTGCCAATCGTCCGGTATTTTACCCAACAGTTCGGTTTTTGACTGCCTTGTCTGGTGTCCAGTACGACCTCAAAACCGGACGTTAAATGTCCGGTAATTTTTCCTCTTACTAGTCCAATTCAGATTATTTTGAAGTGACGAAAGGAATCGTTTGTCGATGAACATGGTTAATGCAGAGCTTATTATTCGGTTTGATATCGACCTGTCGTGCGCGGAAATTGCTGAAGAGTTGAAGGCAGGAAAATTTACTGAATTTAGCAAAACTACGAAAGGTCAACAAAAGTACATTTTCAAGAGCGCAGCTAACAGTGCTTCATCCTCAGCTACACCTTCCAATTAAATAATGCATCCAGATTCAGTAAATGTATGTAGGCATTATTAGACATTACCAGCCCCATCGAAGCTGGTCTGGTAGGACTTGGGTCTATTTTTTAAATATATTTTGTGCATATTATAGTTATACTGATAATTATATTTGCGTTTCTGTTTTAAATACGATATATTATTGAATGGTAGACTATAAAAATTACATCTGCCGACTCAATCAAAACTGGAATATGTAAGTTTAAGAAATGCTTAAAAAGTAGCTAAATTTATGAAATTCAAACTTCGAATTTAAGTAAATTTTAGGTGAAGTAACCACTTTTAGGTTGTTGACATTCTTGACGTCACAATGTTAAGAGTGCACATACTCCAGGAAAGTGTCCCGTATTTCCATTTTAAAAAGCTGCCAATCCTAGAAATAATTGAAAATGAGGCATTGATACCATCTCCTTCCCGCCTTTGTACACACACAGGACAAAAAAAAAAAAAGGATTATCTGATAGCAATAATAAAGAACAACAAATTTTACTAAATTAGTGGAAAAAAAACAACCATTTGGGAGTTAACGTTGATCACTAGAGCAACCCACATTATGCTTTATTTTTCTCCCAATTATGCTTTATTGTTAATTTCAATCATTGTTTTACATTAATCGTGTATAATGTATAATATTTACTATATATTAAATATTCTAAATATCTTGATCTGTTTATTAATATTTTATGCAACCAATTTCTTTCATATTTAATGAAATTTCTACTTAATGCACTGTACAGAGATATCTGCTCGAGTCAGTTTTTCTTATCACTTGTGTGCACCTTAGAGGTGCGTATATACAGAAAGGGAAAGTAAAAGATGCCACCAAAAAGTACAGAAAGTGCTCAAGTTCAAGAGGTACAGATAACAATACAGTGTGGAGTTCTTTTATATTATTCATTGTTGGCGGAAAATTTTATTCTTCTTTTACTTTTTTTCTCTCCACATCAAAGAATTACACCGAAAAGAAGTTTACAGGAGTAAAAATAAGCTTTTCATTGTTGTATTGTTATGTTCTCAATGATATTGCTTTGTAAATATTGGGTTTAAAAATATTAATACAGTATGTTAAACTTGCAGTTAAACAGAATTTTTCAAGAATTGTTCTAATAGAATTTTCCAAGAATTGTGCTATATATTTTAAATTATGCTTTATGCTTTATTTTCTAAAATTATGCTTTATTATGCTTTTAAAATTAGTTTCTTCTGGACCCTTAGACAACCACAATGATGTTTAAGGTACCAACCATATGTGTAAATTGCTATTATGTTTTTTAAGCTTTTGGGTTGCTCTATTGATCACAATAGAGAAAAAAACGGTACTTGATAAGGAGAAGTGGTTTTTGCAACTAATAACCCATGGCCAACAATACATTTTGATTTCATCCTTAACTCTGTACTAACACCGTAAGTAATAAAAATACAGTACAACATCCGGTTTCAATAATGATGTACATAGAACAAAAATGATAGGAGATAGCTCGTAGTGGTTTATTTGGAATCGATTTTGTGTTCTATTCTAAGAGCAATGATCGTATTCCTAGTAGTGTCATAACAAAAAACTTCATTTGGGTATATTTAAGTTTCAGTTTCAACTTCATAGATGGCGTAGTTATCGTATAAAATAACTTTTTTAGGTTTATAAAAGAATTAGTTTTTGTGGATTGTTTCAAAAACTATTTTGTTCAGCTCTATGGGGTCTATTAATTAGTATATGTCTCATTTTCGGGCATTTTTTCGTTAAACGCTAAAAAAATATTGTGGAATTTGAGTGCTCGGGACCGGGGGCGCGTTGGCTCAGTGGTAGAGCGTTCACCTCCAGTGCTTGGAGTCCCTCGTTCGAACCCAGCTCGCGCTGTGTGGACTTTGTGGTGGACGAACACCGTGCTCGTGGGTTTTCTCGGAGTTCTCCCGTTTCCACCCACTTTCTTCATTCCACCATTTCATTCATTTCTCATCATCACCGTCTCCTTTAGCCTAACCGGCATAACCGCGGGACGTAAAACTCAAAGATTTCATTTCATTTTTGGGTGCTGGGTCACTTTTGAAACACCCTGTATATCCAGCATAATTTCCGAAATTATGACAAATATATGAAAAAATTAACCAAATTCTAAAAAGCAGTGTACAATCCCTATTGAAATATCGGTACTTAAAAAAAAAAAAAAAGTTTTCGTTCCAGTCGGGTACAAAAAATACCCGTGTCCTACCGCTACCTAGAACAATAAATAAACGAAAAGCAACGTTAGATGAGTGTTCTATGCGTCATAGTGTGTGTGTGTGTGTGTCACAAGTACACTTGATGATTTGTTCAGTGAGTGTGTGATATAAAATAGCTAATCTGAACAGTATTTCCTTTTGCGAATAAAAGGATGTGGTTTTTGTGCAGAGTTCTTTCAAACTACTTCCGTGTATTGCATACAGACATTAAAAAAATCCCCGCAACAAAATATAATTCACACAACTTTCCTGGAAATGTTTTGTAAAATAAATATTGAACTTCTGCATACAGCTCTTCCTCAAAGGAAAAACATTAGAATGAAGAAAATATGTTTTATTTGGCCACTCTGAAGGTCCACAGTGAGAGTTTTAAGGCAAGTGAACGACTCAGGGAATAGAGGTGTACAGAGACAAGAGTTGAAAATGTCTCGTCTCGGATATGAGTCGTAAAAATGATGTCTCGTCTCCAAAAACTTACTTCCTTCTATTCTGTTTCCTCCTCGACTCTTGTCACGAAAATTCTATTTCATCGCATCTCGTGCGTTACCCTTCTGCTAGATAATAATAATAAAGTGTGGAGCATAATAAATGCCTTGATGGTCTAGAGCAATGGTTCTCAACCTTTTTGAGGCTAGCGCCCCTTGGGTGAATGCAACTGTCCCGAGCGCCTCCTGTCAACTTAATCAACCCATGTTCAAGGCTGAAAGTAACACTTTGACGAAGCAGTCATAGTAATCGCGAGGAATCATGAAGCTTGACTTGGATTTACCAATTTCACCAGCCAATAGAACGCGAGGGTGTGTCCCGGAAAATTTGCGAGTGTCGTCTCTCGCGCTATACGGAGAACATCTTCTGAGAGTACAGTGTTGTTGGATAGCTGCTAAGTTTAGTTTTGTTGTTATTGTTGTTGTTTCATATTTTTGCTTTTATTACTGTTACCATTTAATTCAAATAATTGTTAGTATTCGTATTGTAGTACTTTAAAAGCTGATTTTTGCCGCTCCTTTGCCATGTCTTCTAAGTTTGACTTCTGTTGTTCCGCTTTATCTCAAGTGTGCGTTCGAAGGTAGCTCCACGAATCGTACCGAATTTTTCCGATGCAACACGCGTGAGGGAAAGCAGTTTTATGATTCGTGTAGAGTCTAGGCTTCACGAGTCCTCGCGATCACTTTAAGAATCAGGGAAAGGCCCCAATTCTTCAGAGCTGATGCCAAGAATTGTAGCCTTGAATGAGAACTTGTTTCTATAGTTTGTGCCCGAAAAATGCATTTTAAAAAATCCTTTTAATATAAGGTTGCCCTTCTTGCTTTCCAAAAGGATCTAACGAGCTTTTCTTTTGACCGACATTTTTTTAAAATTGAGGGGCCGCTGTGGCTCAGTAGTAGAGCGTTCATCTCTGATGCATGGGTTCTTGGTTTGATCGCTTCTCGCGCCAAGTGAATCTTGTGGTGGACAAACACCATCTGCGTGGGTTTTTTGGGGGTTCTTCCGTTTCCTCTCACTTCTTCATTCCACCATTTCATTCATTTCGCATCATCATCGTCTCCTTTAGCCTAGCCAGCATAAACGTGGGACGTAAAGATTTCATTTCATTTCACCGTACTGACGCCAATGGTAGTGTCGCCATAAACAACTGTCAGTCGGCGATGAATTTGGGTAGGCTCGCAACTCTCAGCTGTCAGGAACTCAATGACGGTTCACTGTTCAACTTTATCTTCATATTGGTTGACACTTTCTTCAGTTACCAGTCACAGCAGCGGTACCTGAGAACAAAGAAAACAGTGCATTACACAGAGTACAAATGTAGCTATCAGGTACAGAAATAATTTTGAAAATCGGTTAATAAAAAAAAAAGTTACAACCATGGAAGCTTTACTTTTCAGTCAAGTCTTGTAAGACTTGGGCAAAGTAGTGTGGCTGACCAGACTTGTGAAATTTCTCTTCTCGTCTTGAATTTAAGAAGGTACTTCTCGTCTCAACTGCTATTGACTTGTTTTCCAGACCAGAATCAAGACTAGATGAGAAATTTCTCGTTTTATGTGCAACACCGAACAAGAACAGAGACGGAATATTCTTAATACTGACTGAATGTTAAATGTCTGATAAAAATAGTCGACTTTGAACCATTTACCTGGCTTCTAAATCATCTTATTCTCCTACAGATTGTGTTCGATGTGAGAGCCATGGTCTCGAACGATTACCCAGCAGCGTAGTTTTCACTGTAGTAACTCCCGTCTAGAATTGGAAAGATAGTGCCTTGCCATCCCACTTTGGAAACTTTCCGAAGACCCAGTAAAGTACGGAAACGATGTCGAGCAAGTGTCTGTTTGAGAGGAGTTCAAACCCACAGCAGTCCATTGGTAAAGTGCCTCTGAATGTCACAGGGTGGAGTGTTTCGAATTCCCATGTCTTCTATCTTCCTTGCGTAGGACGCCTTCGATGATCGAGCGGCATGGCTGGAGGCATATCCATATGGATCCATGCATTTGTGGTCTCGTCACCATAAAAGTAGGGTCCATGTGTGTCATACATAGGGTCCATAGCATTTGCTGAAAGTGAGTTGCGTTGACTTTAGTGTTAAAAGACACTTCGATGAGTGCCGGCGTTCTCCAACTGCAATATTCCACAACCACCAGAAATCCCTTGGAAAACTCTTCCTTGCACTGCAACGCAAAGTCTGAGCGGCTCCTGTGCCCTGTTTGGCGGTATGAAACGGACCAAAATCTGTTGGTATTTATCTAGATGGAGCCATCTCTCATCCAGCTACGTACCCATTTACGCTTGTCTCCTTTGATTTGTGTTTCATAGAGTTTTGTGGCTTTGTGAACCTCTCCAGAATAGGGTGCTCTGTGAGACGTGTACGCATGCTTTGTGACGCACTTTCAATGCGAATTTCTTCCAGATGATGTTGGCAATTGTGTCTTTTGAGATACTGTGTCATATGGTCGAACTCCTCAGTGATGAAAGATTGTCGCGTGTTACTGATCTAATGTTGTGAATTATATTTGAGATTCGAGCAGGCTACGGCCATGTTCTCCTCACAATTTCCGGCCGATTACATATTGCAGGGACTGTTTGGCACATCACCGGATGATGAAACCCACACTAGCTTGAGCTTTGCTGGCGATTAAACCCTCTTCCATGCACCGATTCATTGTTGCTGAGTGGCTATAATGGTACGCAGAAAGTCCATAAGTGAACCCCCTTCCAGAAGGCTCTCACTTTTGCCTTCATCTTTCCCCAGCCTGTGCTCAACTGACACTGTTATCAAGCAGAAGCCTCAGTGCATCAGGATACAACAAGAGTTAAATGCATCTCTCGGAAGGACCAGTGGAAGTCGACTATTCTTATCGTGAACAACCTGTATTACAAATGTTGTAACGAAGAGGCGTTAAATTAAACGTACAAACACAAAAGAACTGTTAAGAACGAACTGTAGTTACATCAAGAACAAAGCTGGCAATACTGCACTACAATGATATGCAGAAGTTCTGCAGGCAGGAAACCTCAATTTTGAGAATTCAATGCTAGCTCTGACCAATGCCATGCTCTGAAATCGCAAAAGGGGTTAGACCAACGAGCGGCAAGGAGGGGCACGAGAAATGAAATTTGTACCTAACGTCCAATCATTATGCACCTAGGCAAAGGAGTTGGTGATGAACAGAATGCATGAAATGGTAAATTGAAGAAACTGGGAGGAAACTGCAGAACTTCGAGAAAAGCAATACATACGGTGTTTCTGCACCACGTATTTCATTGGCAAGAGCTGGGAACGAATTTTTGAAATCTTTGAGTTTAACGTATGGAAGACAATTCACTATGGGGGTAGGTGAATGATGATAGCAGGATTGGTAAAATGAGAATGGGGGAGGAAACGCGAAAAACCTACGGTCACGATGTTGCCCACCACAAGCTTACTGTACTTGGCCGGGGATCAAACCAGGGGCTCTTTGCACCAGTGGTAAGCGCTGTGGCCCTGACGAGCTGGGAACGAGCCAGGAACCCCCACCAGAGATGAGCATCTCTACCTCTGAGCCAACCTGATCTTGTTGGGAGAGTGTGAAGAATGCAGGATTCACGAAGAGGGCAGAAGGTAAACAAGATTGCGAACAACGGCTATATTCAAAGCTAAGATAGAAAATTCCCCATTTTTAGTTCCAACACTAATGACTATAGAGGAAAAAGTTATAGTTACGGTACAGCTTTTTTTTTTTTTTTTTTTTTGATTGATACAGAGTCCCGAGAATAGACTCTGTCTGTCCGGTATCTCTCTACTAAAACCGGAAGTGCTAGAAATCCAATATTATTTCCGGTTTTATTGCTGGTCTCCGTAGAACAGAAATGCTAAAAATACAACGAGTATGTATGGATTATGCGTCACAAGTATTAAGTTCATATCGACCTTTATCCGTCTATTCAAACCGGTAGTGACCAACATCTAATATTTTAAGCGTATGCACTGATCGCCATACTGTATAAACGATCATACACAGCGGGAAATAATTTTTACACGGATTCAGTCAGTCAGACTCTCAAGAATAGGTACAAGTTCCATTCTTATTATACTATTACCAACGGCACGAAAAATTTCTCGTCTCGATTCTCATCTCGAAAACAAGACGAAATCGAGACGAGACGTAAGTATTTTAATTAGAGACGAGACGAGAATTTTTTCTAGTTTCGTGAGCGACACTAGCTCACCCAAATCGTAGATCCCGAACAATGTTTTAGTGGTACAGTCACCCACATAAGTTCCTGGACCCCAAGTAATGGAATTATAAACAGTTAGGAGTCAAGGTACTTATGTGGGTGACTCTACATGATTCATAGTATTGTAAAATTACCTTGTTGGGAAGAAGGAAGAGCAATTTCTGCATAGGATTCGGTTTTCTCCCACAATCTTTTATTGTAACACTTTCTGTTACAACTAGTGCTCTCAACGGGTTGGGTCGGGTTGAAGACCGACCTGACCCGACCCGTGACCCGAATTGACTGACACGACCCGATGACCCGACCCGACCCGTGATCCGATCCGATTGACCTGACCCGACAACCCGACCCGAGCTTATCCGATTGACCCGACCCAAATAACCCGACTCGAGCTGACCCGATTGACCCGACCCGAATAACCCGACCCGAGCTGACCCAACTGACCCGGCCCGACAACCTGACCCGAGTTGACCCGATCCGACCCGTTTGAGAGCACTAGTTACAACACACAACCACTAAGATCAATACGAAATCCAGTAAGTAGTTACGGAAAATATCAATTCCCAGACAGCCAACGGAAGTATCCTCACAAAGCTCCAGGCAAGCTGATGAAGATGGACTAGGATTCTCAATGTTCCAAGCAAGCAAAGAGAGGTTGGAGTCCCGAATCGCTCCAAGCAATCTAAGCGGGAAGGAAAAACCACAAAGCACGCAAGCTAGATTGTTGCTGTTAGGATTCAGATTTACTCAGAGTTCCACCCAAACTAAGGGTACGAACATGCCAAAGAGACCTCGGGATCGAGGTCGAGGTTTAAGTCGCGGTCGCTACCTGGATGTCTAGGTCGCGATGGATGAAGAGCGCACGTAGCGAAGAGGTCGCACCCTCGCTGTAAGTTCTCAGTTTGAGGAGAAACATTACTGTGACGCGTGTGAAATTATTCCGTCAGTGCATAAAAATTACTGCGAAACTACATTTTGAAATTGAAAGGACCAAACAGTTTATAAATAGGGGTGGACGCGAGACGAGACATGAGAAATGCCAAAGTCTCGTCTCTTGTTTTGCAAAAATATTTGAGTCTCATCTCTTATACATCTCTATCAATAAATCAAATACTTTTACATTGTTTTCAATTTTCTATGAAGAAATGCTCTCTTTCAGCACTCAAGCGAGAAATCATTTCCCAGTAAAATTAAAAAAAAAAAATGCATGTCTTTAGGTTTGGAGGTGGAGGGGTTATTAACTTCAGCAAATAAAGTTTCGTCACTGCAATTCCATTATTCAACATTTCCTCTCTATGAATACGTGCCTGTCTTTACGGGTATTTCTCTACCTTATATCGGTAACGAATTTATGAGAAACTCTTTTTTATTAATCTCGGAATTGGGGGGGGGGGGCGCATGGAATTTTTAAGCGTAGATATGATTAACAATACGTTCATTTTTCTTAAGAAATTCTACAATTTACGGACTTCAATCAGAAAGCCCCCTCCCTGTAATCGCCACTACTTTATAAAATAATCAGCTACAGTATAATTCTTAAATATGAATAACTTACCTGACATTCTCATTTCAGTTGCTATTTTCTTCCATTCTCTATTTAAAACGTATCCCTCATTGCTGAAACATTCCTCACTAGTTCTATTAATATGTCTTTCATAATCAAATTTAATAGTGCAGCAGACCCCTCGAGCATAACACACACAATCCTCTGCAGACGAAATTCTAAACAAATGAAGGCTTTATTCCGTGCAGCGCTTCAGGAAGAACCAATGAGAACAGGAGCCACAGCGATGCTTTCGCTGAACATCGATGTAAAAACAAATTCGGTTGTTTATCGTCGTGACCACTAATTCACCCTCGCGGCCAACCTCTAAGTCGCGATGTAGCGTACATCTTCGGCATGCGCTTACCCATTTGAATCCATGGGTTTGTGCCAGTATCCAGGTAACGACCGCGACTTAAACCTCGACCTCGATCGCGAGGTCTCTTCGGTTATGCTTTTACCCTAAGAGAGGGGTTGAATTTTCACAAAACTCCAGGCAATCTAGGAGGCTTGGGTTAGATTAGGACTCCCTCAGAGCTCCAGGCAAGCTAAGAGAGGCGGGTTGAGCCGAAACTGATGTCAACTAAGGCTATACATGGTGTTTTATACAATCTTTTGTGCAGCGGTAGCGCTGGTATTCCTCTTCTATCGTGTGACAAAGTGGTGACGATGATTCCTGTCGTCTGCTTCATGTAGTAACTTGCAGTAGAAGAGCACATGGGTTTGTTTATTAATATAAACCACGTGTAGGATATTACAGTATATAAAATATAAATTGACAAAGTGATCAAAATGAATGACATTTATAGCGTGTCTATCGGTCACGAAAGTCGTGATAAAGTAACGAAATCAAAAGAAAGTAATAAAAATAAAGTCACCAAATTTAGCTTAGATGTTATGATTTTTTTATCTGAAAAATTTTGTTCTATAAAACGTCAAAATTCACCGCCAAAAATGTTTGTGGTCGGTTTGAGATACCAGGTAATCGCAAGCAAAGCACGGTTCTATCTCTTGCATGATAATTCGGCCTAATTTGCACCCAAATTCGCTCTTGAGATTGTCCTTCAGCTGGCATCATTGAACAGTGGCGATGCAAATCGCATCGTATTTCCGAAACCACATACGCACCTAACCAGTTTCTTCAACTGTTAGAAGACTCCTAAGGTTTTTTTATCGGTCCAGGGAACAGTTTTTGAAAGTAGAGATAAAGTAAAGATAAATGCTAAAGATTATAGGTATTGTTATTTGTTTTCGAACATTACGAAATTTTATTGGTTTTGTAAAGAAAAGGTCACGAAAAAGTCACAACGTTTGAAGATAAGATAAGTAAAGATAAATGCTAAAGATTATAGGTATTGTTATTTGTTTTCGAATGTTACGAAATTTTATTGGTTTTGTAAAGAAAAGGTCACGAAAAAGTCACAATATGCAATATACTTCACACACACACAATATACTTCATATACATTACACAATATACTTCATTAATAACACTGGGTAACAATTTTTGTCCAACTTTATGTTTATCTGATTTCTTTTCTTTTTTTAATATCATTAAATGGTACTAATAACGTGCATAACATAACTCCGCAGTTTTCCCGAAATGTCAAAAAATGCCTTAAAATTCGTCTTTAACCCTTAGAAATCGGGTAATTTGTCGAATTTTCCCTCCATTTTTCGTTAAAGCGTAATAACTAAAAAACCATTTGTCCTAACACAACCGGTTATGTATTGCTTTTTAAGCAAAGGAACGGGTTTTTAAACTGTGCAAATTTATTTGCAATATTACATTCAAAAGAAAATTTATTCAACAAATTTTGAGAAAATTCTTAATTTTTCCTCAAAATTAAGTATTTTTTATTTCTGGAGTTGGGAATACTATTTGTACAGTTAGTCAAATTACATCAGATATTTTTTTGATCAGAAATTGATTCTGTAAGTTTTAAATTGGTATTCACGAGACGACACAAAATGTTGGGAACAAAATTAGAAATTTGGTTATGAAATCAACTGACACTTGACAAAGAAAAACGAAAAAAGTCATTTTTCATTTCCGTGTAATAGTTCCTAACCTCTATTTTCAACTATAATCCAGGCTCTGTCCATAAGAGCTGTATAAAAGTCGGGGATGACAGCAGATCTCTTCAGAGCCTGTTAGAGGGCGATCAATTAATTTTAAAAAATCGAAGGTAACACTTCCGCAACCGAGGCCTTCATTGTGAAATTCAATATTCAAAATGGCGCCCGCGCGCAAGTACCAAATTATATTTGAACTGAAATATCTTCTCACAGAAACAAGTTAGAAACTTCGTTTTTGTACCAAATTAAAGATAATTGATAGTAGAAGTAAGAAAACTGGATATATTGTTTACATGTTGCCGCCATATTTAAAAATAACGGTTATTTGGGCCAAAAATTAGTTTTTCTCGTTCATCTTTTTCATTTCATGACAAATAACTATGAAGTTATTAAAAATATGAAAACGCAGCCAAAACTAATTAAAGAATCATAATCTTAGCTTTCTATCGATACCAATATCTTTAGTGGATCTTAAAAAATGACGGAGCTATTTAAATTTAAGTGGGGCAGGGTGTAGCGTTTTTTGGACTGTTTAATAAATTACCAGAAAAAAGTCACTACGCGCAAAACTTTCAAAGCTATTACTTTTCAACAAATTAAAATAGTCTACAAATTTCTAATTTATTCAAGATAGAGGGACGCGCACTACAGGAAATTGATTCGATTGAATGCCATGAATACCGGTAGCAACTACTGTACAATATACAGATGCAGCGGCCAGTATCCTTCCCGGTCAGCTCTTATAAGGCTTTTCAGCAGAAATAAAACATGTAGAAACTGTTCAAGGCAGTTGCACTGCTCTGAGATTGAGCTGAGCTTCTCTGAAAAGTTCTGCAAAACTTCGATATTTTATCTGAATTAATGATCAACTCCAATAACTGATTAGAGCACGTTAATCTTGTCTTTCTTTCATAATTGTCATAGTCTGTTGGATGACAGAAGTAAAATATTCAAATTCTTTTTCCAGAAAAGCCTTCCCTTTAGCATAAACACATCTACAATCATAAACATACTTCTCACTGCCCTAACGTAGATAGTTCCCTTTAGAACACTCTCGGTTACTTTGGACCCAAAAATTTTCTATGAAAAGAGGCTCCAAACCACTACCAAACCACTTTCCTGTACAGACAAGAAGGTCATGTGGAATGATCCTAGCGTGAGGACAATGTTTGAAAATTCATTGCTCCTAAGTTGAATTTTCGGCAGCAATGTGATACACTCCTTCGTCATATACTACGGGCATTGAAGATTGGTTTGAGTGTATAAGTAGGCTCTGGAAGTTTTTTCATTGCTGTGTATACACTATTATATTCCGTTACTGGATACGGCAGTACTGGAAGAAAGCCAACTTGTTTCCTGGAAACATCTGAATCCGTTATTATCGCATTCATAGCAGGGGTGGACTGGCTATGTAAAAAGGGCGCGGTCACATAGTCTGGGAGGGCGCCATCCATCAGAGACTTTCGCTTGTATCGAATACCCCCTCCTATTAAAAGGAAGTGCCGGGGGCCTTCTCCCGGAAAATTAGTACTCAAAAAACAACAAAAGATTAAGTAGCTATTGCAGTTAATCACGATAGAATTATACAAATTCAATATTTTCATAAACAAACAAAGATACTTTGAGTGCTAAATATATTAGGCCTATATAAATCTGCACACTTTAACTGAGACTACAAAAATCACACCAGTTGTTTAAATTCTTCGGCTATATTTGTTAACAGT
The DNA here is from genome assembly GCF_964235325.1 of Thermobia domestica. Taxonomy (NCBI): domain Eukaryota; kingdom Metazoa; phylum Arthropoda; class Insecta; order Zygentoma; family Lepismatidae; genus Thermobia; species Thermobia domestica. Next base: position 176,618,277 of record NC_137471.1, on the reverse strand, counting down.
CTAATTATAACTGAAGATTTTAGCTAAGTTTGGGGCTTATGCTATTTTTCATACTTCTGTCCTTTTAAAGCTGTGTTCATCATAACATTAATTTATTTTTCATCTATTTTTAAAACCGTTGATAAAAAGTATACATGAAACATTTACTACAAATTAACAAAAGTAAATTTAGAGTTATGTATCTACCTAGCGAAAAAAGAAATTCAAAAATAAAACTGGAAAATGAAAGTAAAGTCACTGCTTTATGCATGAAGGAGCCTTCGAATCTCCCTGCTTTTCTCACACATTTTGTCAATAATAAGATTGTTGTCTATTTTGATTAGAATGTCTCTTTCTGAGTTCATCAAGAACAATGATTCCAGATGTTCATCTGTAAGTCTTGAACGGAGTCTTGTTTTTATATATATCTGAGATTTGAAAATGCTCGCTCACAGGACACTTGTGTTGCCGGTAATGTAAGGAGATACTTATAAACTTTGAATAATTCTGTGTAGGGTCTTGAGTACATATTGTACTGCAGAATCACATCGAAGATGCACTTAAAGCAAGAAATGTACTTCACTCCATCGCATTTTATAGACCTTAAATCCACAATATCGTCAGTCGGCCCCAAATATTCCTCCTCATCCTCCATGAAATCTTCAGAAAACTTGTCCTCTTCAATCAAATCTTCAATCATACGAACATCAACAGCTTCTTGGTCTTTTCTTGGTTCTCATAAGGGGATTTTGAAAACTCCTCCAACATCGATGAAAACGAAAGAAGCTCTTCTTTAAGTTTTCCCTCTTCACAATCAGGAATTAATTCAGTGATTCTTTACAGTGACAACGAAGCCAGACTTAAACTCTTGAACTTCTTAGGATCAAAACACTCTAAATCTAAGTATAAGCTTTGATTTTCAGCAAATCGTTCCTGCATACTGTTAGAAATTTGGTCTAGAACACAGTTGAAAACGGTTACTTCAAATTTGTATTTACTGTCTTCAATTACTTCATCAGAAGCTGATTCCCTTGCCATTTTCTTTCTTTTTCTACATCTTACCTCAGGCAATTCTGTTTCTATGATAACTTGTTCTAGACTAGGAACATCTGTAATGAGTCCTTCTATACTATTTGACATTTCTGTTGTACAGTGTTCTGCTGCTTTGTAGACTTTGTCAAACTGGTCCCTAGCTTCTTTCAAGTTGAGTTGAAGATATCAGGCGCCATGCTTGGACATAGTTTAAGTTTTTTGTTTGCAAGTAGTCTGATAAAGGTGTGGTATGCTGAAAAATCAATAAAAACATCATAGCCACAACGATAGTCTCAAAGGAGCACAACTTTTGAATGAGAGACATTGCATCATGTCTAACTTTGGAACTGAATTCTTACGAGTTGCCAATCACACTTAAAACTGCTACGAGTTCCACATATAAGTTCTTACTAATTTTGATTTTCTTGATCTGGCATCCTTTGAGTCGGGCGCTCAGTAATGAAAGTGTCCAAATATTTTTACAGCAGCGTTGCTTTTACTTCTCCATCAATTTATCCCAATAGCCTCAAGACGGACGCTTGGGTTTTGTTCCAAGTACACCTCAAGTCGTTTCTGGGATTCTTTCAAAAATATCTGAATTTCCTGGAGAAGCCCAAAGAATTATTTATATATATATATATATATATATATATATATATATATATATATATATATATATATATATATATATATATATATATATATATATATATATAAACACCCAAACTCGGACAGAGGGCAAGGCCGTAGGCCGAGTAAAGACTGGATCTGGGCGCGGAGCAGTGGGGGTGGGAAGGTTGATATATAAAAATAATCTAAAATGACCGATATTAGAGTCAAATCTATAAATTTCAGGGTCCCTACGATCATTATAACGACATTCCTAAAGTCAAAAACAGAAAGAGCGAGGCCGCAGGCCGAACAAATACTGGGATTTCGGGCGGAGCGTGAGGTCGGTAAGGGTGATATGTAAAAATCGTCGAAAATGACCGATATTAGAGTCCAATCTATATATTTAGGGGTAAATCTAATATCATTAATAGCATTCCCACGCCGAAAACAGAAAGAGCGAGGCCGCAGACCGAGCAAATACCGGGGTCTGGGGTGGAGCCCTAGCTGGCCAAAAGCTAGCGAATTATGTATATAGCTTTTTTTTTTAATGTGTTCAGAGAGGAAACTGCGCCTTCCCGAGGCTAAGACGGATCTTAGCCCCTCCCGAGGAGGGCGTAAAGGCACTGATGTGAGGAGGGCGCAGCGGCCATCGGGCCGGTACTTGATTATGGCCAGTCCACCCCTGATTCATAGTACCCCACGTTAGAGTGGATTCTTTAGTTTCGAGCTCGTATGCAGCATGCATTATGTCTTGAGTGTAAACTCCTTCTGACGCAGATTATCGATGTCCAAATCATACAGTTCGGGAAAAATTATCAGCGTGTTTTGAATCGATATAGATTGTACCTCCCTTTCTTATTTCTTCAATTGCTGAGATGGAAGCAAGGATCGAAGATGACTGGAGGTCTTGCTAATACCGACTTCGACAATTTCGGTTTCGATGGGACTTTTGTTGGCACTTCCTGGTAAAGCACGACTGTATCGTGACTATCAAGTATTCCTGACAGAGTAGCCTCTTAACGGTCGAAATTGTCCATAGCTCCTACCGTGAAACTATCACCCTGAAAGTGGCTTCAAAAAGACAAGGTGGAGGAACAAGTCTTTAGTGTATATTGTGCAAGATTGCTTCGTGCTTGTATATCTTTATAGCCAACTGACACACCTAATTTATTTATAGTTGAGATCAGTTGTCTGATTTTGCATTTCTCATGAATTGAATGTGCCACCATCAAATGCATGGAGGTTGCTTTCCTACTACGATATATATTATAGAATAAAGTCTGGAAGATTGATTTCAATAGTTTCTGAAAATTTAGATCTTTTGGTCGGAAAATTCTTCAAGATCATTTTCACTGTCTTCGTCAGTGATATGTAGATCTTCGCATGCGTCCCAGATATGACGTTCAGCTTGACCACTTGTAGCACTTCTAGAAAATCCGAAAGAGGTTGAGGAATTCTAGTGGTTGGCCAGGACTTACAAAGTTGTTGACTGTCCCCAAATTCTCCTTCAATACCGATATATGTGTGAAGGAGAGCCGTTCGTACTTCTTTCGCTGCATCGTAAGTATGTTAATCGATCTCAGTTTGTCAGCTACTTCTTCAGCGCTAAATAATGAGTTGAAACCTAGAATCGGTTTATTTCTTTTCGAAGGCTTCGATAACCTTACTTTTTTTTCCAAAGTTTAACTTCGTTGTTATTAAAAGTCAGTTCACTGTTTTCATTAATGAAGTGTCAAATTTCCGACAATGTTAATACACACCCTCATCCAATAGTTTCTCGATAATTGGCGCCACTTTATTAAGCACTGCACTTTCATTAGTTTTCTTAGACTCGGTAGTTGTGCTATCTGATTTCTGAGAATATTTATTGAACTTCAGAAGATAGTGCTCAAGACAGGCCATATGATAATAGAGATCTGTACCGAAAACAGGTAATTTATCCTCCAAATCACAAGTTCTCGTAAATTCGTCATCTTTAAAGAACATGGTTGCGAATAAAAATGTAGTTACACGATTTGATTCACATATTCTGTACTTTTGTTTAATTCGGTTGTGTTTCTCTTTCCCACATACTACACATAAAACATTTCTTGCTTTCTTGTTTGAAGATGGTGATTGTTGAACTGGAATATCTACTCTCATTTTCTTTGCTATTGGCTCAGATAAAGATTATATTGAACGTTGATCCAGCTCCTCAGTTTCCCTAAGTTCTCTTTTCTTTTTCTTCCGTAACAACACATTCATGTTTGAATATAACATATAGAATGGGTTATTACGATAATACACAAATTCTGCACCTCGCTGAAGATCCTTAAGTCTTTTCAGAATACCATCCTTGCGAATTTCAGCCGCGGCTATAACATCTTCTCTCCCTCGGAAAGACGACATTGTTTTATTTGAAGATTTGTCACGATTCTGGCAAATGATGCAGGCATTTACGTCTAATACGTATGCAGAGGAAGAGTTGTCTCGGGATAGGGAGATGCCAAACAGGTTTTCTATAGTCATTGTCTAGGATATTGGTGCCAACTATGGATCTTTATTATTCCACTGTCCACATTAGAGTCTGCAACATTACCTACATAATATATGAACAAATATGTTAATAATAATATTTGAAAAATGCAATAACATTATTATTTCACTTCCTACGACACAGCAACCTATTACCTTTAATTTATCGATAAAAATGAATGGACTATTTTAATTTGTTGAAAAGTAATAGCTTTGAAAGTTTTGCGTGTAGTGACTTTTTTCCGGTAATTTATTAAACAGTCCAAAAAACGTTACACCCTGCCCCACTTAAATTTAAATAGCTCCGTCATTTTTTAAGATCTATTAAAGATATTGGTAACAATAGAAAGCTAAGATTATGCTCCTTTAATTAGTTTTGGCTGCGTTTTCATATTTTTAATAACTTCATAGTTATTTGTCATGAAATGAAAAAGATGAACGAGAAAAACTAATTTTTGGCCCAAATAACCGTTATTTTTAAATATGGCGGCAACATGTAAACAATATATCCAGTTTTCTTACTTCTACTATCAATTATCTTTAATTTGGTACAAAAACGAAGTTTCTAACTTGTTTCTGTGAGAAGATATTTCAGTTCAAATATAATTTGGTACTTGCGCGCGGGCGCCATTTTGAATATTGAATTTCACAATGAAGGCCTCGGTTGCGGAAGTGTTACCTTCGATTTTTTTCATTAATTGATCACCTTCTAATAGGTTCTGAAGAGATCTGCTGTCATCCCCGACTTTTCTACAGCTTTTATGGACAGAGCCTAGACTACTAATATATATTACATTTCTAACACTTTTCGTACGCAGAAGTGAATATTAAACGGCTAGTCTATATAAGCCACAGTTTTGGCCCGGTTTTGATTTTTATCGAGAAATTTGGAGCTAATTGCTATCTTACAATATGCTTCACTGAAGAAACTATGCAGAATTAACTTAGTCATTATGGAGTACGAACACAGCGTATAAAATAAAATTTAAAAAAAAAACTTAGCAAAAAATATCCACTTTCACTACAAGCACATAACACAGAACATTTTAAAAATGAGCACGCTTGCTTTTTCGCTTGTGCGAAGCTGATTTGTAATCAGAAATCAATGTCCAAATGTTATCTCCCATCATCGCGGAGTCCCAGTGCCCTTGGTATCTTCTTTCCATTTGTTCAATGTCTTGATGAAAGCGTACATCTGCTAAATTTGGACGGAAAAAATCAAGATGGGAAAACAAAAATGCAATTTCAACGACATTCTACAACCCAAATTGCGATATAGGTCAATCCAAGAATCTATTAACTTCCTATAATTTTCACTCCTAATTTTACCAAGAAAACCTTGCACTACCGCCCTATAAGCTTCCTAAGCACTTCTTTCCTCTCGAGTCATTCTATTCTGAAGTTCTTCAGACTGAAGCATCACACGTATCTGTGGCCAGTAAATACGCCAGCTGTGATTTTAGCATCAGTTAACTGTGGAAACATTTGTCTTATGTAAGAAAGAGCTGCAGAATGTGGATCTAATGCTCTAACAAACTGTTTTACAAGTCCTAATTTTATGTGGAGTGGTGGCAGTAAGATTCTTTTTCTCTTTCAACTAAAGGTTCATGTATGACATTGTGAGTGCCAGGAGGTAAATGTTTCCTTTCTGGCCATACCTTGAGTGTATAATGACGGTCAGTAGCTCTGCTATCCCAAAGGCAAAGAAAACACGAATATTTAGTATAGCCACTCTGCAAACCTAGATGAACACCGATCATCTTAAAATCTCCACAAATATCCCATTTATATTTTTGGTACTCAATCTTTTCCAACAATAATTTAACGTTTTCGTAGTCTTCCTTCATGTGGACTGAGTGTGCAACTGGTACAGGAGGATTCACATTTCCATTGTGCAGAAGAACTGCCTTCAAACTTCTAAATGCACTCTCTATGAAAAGACGTCACTCCTCTGGTTGATGTGGGAAACCGATAGCTTCAAATAGACCACTAACGTCATGACAATAACTCAAATTTCCTTCCATTTTGAAGAATTGTGAAAAAGTCTTATGTCTTTTCCTATATTTTGATATTTTACATGTTGGAAGGAGAAAATTCCATTCATTTAAACGTGAAGCAAGAGGTTTTGCCTTTGATTTGGGAAGATCTAAACCTCTTATCAAGTCATCAAGTTCTTGCTGATTAAACTGTGGTTCCTTTTTCCTGGTTTCATGCGAGAAACTAATATCAAGATCGTAAGATTCCTCTGGCTCTCCTTCCGATGACAATATCTCTGGTGGTTTGGGTACAGGAAGTTCGTCACTGTGTAGAACTGGAGCAATGGATGAAGGTAAACTGGGGTATTCTATTTTTCTCCTATTCTTTCTGTTTTTATAGTGTCTCACGTCAACTGAACAGAAGTAGCAGTCATTATGATGATTAATAGGCTTGCTCCAAATTCGTGGAATAGCAAATGGCATACACTTTCTGGTTTCTCTTAACCAAGCTTCTAATGTAGAATGGCAACTATCGCAACACAGATGTGAAGCCCAATGTTTGTCTTGATCACCTACGGGCACTCGAAAGTAAGTTTCATATGCAATACAGAACTTTGTTCCAAGCACAATGTTATGTTTAGGTTGTTGTGGGGCTATTATCCACAAATATAGCAAAATGAGTCTGCTGACATTTTACAACGCCTACTTGTAGACATTTTATCTTCCACACAGCACCTAATGAAAGTAAATCAAATGCCACTGATATAATATAGTTACCACTATAGTTACTCAATACTGTATTCAGCTGACTATCCAAGTGGAGTCATATAGAAATTTACTGACTACTTAAATAAAAGTTAATTTTTTTTTTGTAAAAGTAAGAGGGGAAAATAAGAAATTATATTTTCCTAGACAGTTATTTTCATTCAAAATAAATGCTGTATTCAAAATTTGTAATCATAGAACGCATATGTTCTGAAACGGAACTTGCTAATTAATCCACAAGAGTTGGTTCTGTGTTGTCATCTATGGACAACCGAAGTAAAGGCTGAAATTCTTCCTCTAAAATGGCGTTCTTGAACAAAGACGATTTTGTAAAATTCCTTTCAAACAATCGACATTTGAGGAAAACTAATACCAGATTCGTAATTAGCACGTCAAAATCATTCGGTAAATGTAAAAACATTAAGATAAACAATTTCTTGTTGAGCAGTGTAATCATTATTTAAATGTTATTATATCACACCCTTTGTGGATTTCTCATGACGCAGGATTTTGGTACGCTCTAGAAGAGAATATCTTTCCGAGAATGAAGACGATATAGAATTCTTTAAGAATCGAGACGAGACTTTTACTTATTTGTTGTCTCGTCTCGTGGGCTAAACTATTTGAAAATCTACCGAAGTTTCACACTCTGAAACAAAATCTACTTGTTTCAAAATCTGCTAATTTTGAGAAAGGAAAAAAAAAGTTGAGTTAATGGAGTTCATGTTCTTTTTGAAAGTGAAAATGGAAAAATAGAAGAGAATCCGGGTGAGAGTTTGTCTCCATTACGTGTGAATAAATTGTGGAATCATCTGTCACTGAGTTTGGTTTCCTCTCATTAATAGAAAGGGAAATGAAGGAGGGGAACCATTGGCTATTCACTTGAATTTTCGATTGCTACAGATATTTTCCGCACCGTCCGACGATTTTCCACTTTCACTGGCTGTCAATCTTCATCGTCGCTTGTCGAAAAGTCTCTCTGAAACATTTAAAACATTTCGGTTGCTCTGGTCCAACAACAACCCCCCCCCCCAAAAAAAAAAAAAAACTGCGAATTTTCATAATGGTTTTTATAATTGAATATCGAATACACAACTCCAAGGATTTAAAATATACTTTTGGTCCAAATTAAGGATAAAAGAAACATTAAAATATACAAAAGATTAATTTTACAACGGATAAGACAATAAAAAGGGATGTATTTTTAAAAAAACAAGCTACCGATAAATAAGAATTATAAATATTATACATTACAATTATCTGCTTATGTGAGGTCTTAGTCACTTTGAAGTCAAACATCATATCAAACAAGGTAATTTATGAGGCCTTTACGAACCTTTACTTTGTGGTGATAAGATTAGGAAGTGATTTTCCTCACACTAATGTCCTCTAAACACTATACACTGCCTTTGTAAGGTCTAAGGTGGAATATGCAGCGGTGATATGAAGTTCTGATAGTAAGAAATATATAAACAAAGTCGAAAACATTAAAAATAAATTTGTGCGCTCTTAAGTATATGAAGAAACATGGATATATTCGAAATTTGAGGAGAATGAAGATCTTCAAAGCAAATATTCATTACAATGGCTTGAAAGTAGAAGAAGTCATTTCATTTCATCTTTCTTACATAAAATAATTCATGGTGCAATAGATTCAGAATATTTGTTATCAGAAGTCAAAATTCACGTCCCACATAGAGCAACGACACCCCATAATGGAATACTCCATCTCTCAGCGCAAAGGACTAATGCATCTGATGTATCGCCTGTCAGAAAAATATGTTTATTATATAATAAGATGTCACAAGGGCACCTAGAGATAGAGATTTTTAGTTACATAGTTTTATTCTAAATAAATGAGCTGTATTTCGTCCTATTTAAAGTATTTTGCTATCGTATTATTATGTTATCATATGTGCATTTTAAAGTATATTATCATGATGGAAAATTGTAATTAGGCATTTGCCTGTTATTTTATGAAATAAATAGATAAATAAATACATCTTTTTTTCTTATCTTTTCCTATCACTCATAATTCTCCAGGATGATGTATCTGGTGGAATTTCGAAAGCATCACCTGAAACGGATAACTTTAGTAGGTGATTTTTTTTTTACTTTCATTTTCTCTCTTAAGCATTTTATTTTCGTTTTCTCTTTCAAGATCCTTCTTTTCTTTATCTTTAATGTTACTTATAGATATTACATTAAATTACTGATATAATACCTGTTAGGGAAGTATGCATCTCAAACTGCTCTGACGGTGAGTATTCTAGGGTTCCGAGGAGCATCACCCCTGGAAAAGACATTTGCAGTACATGTCTATTGTGCATTATATTTTCTATATTGTATTTTTATTTTTTTATACTGTTATCTCTTAATAATACGATGAACTAATTACTTATTCATATAATTCTATTACATTGGCGTAACTCACATAGCTATAAAATTTGTTGGTATTAGTATCATCCATACTACTGGATATCCAATGTACACTTATGTCCAAAATTATTGTCGCATGTCTATAAATATGTTGTTCTAGGAATATAATTTGATAACGAATTCGCCCGGTATTTCTTATAATGTTAGTATGTGTATAATCGGCAAAGACATGTATGTGGCAAATTTCGTGTCAAAAGAACATTAAATAAGAACAATAAAACGAAAATAAAAGTTTCTTGCCCATTTAGCAACATTTTATTTTACTCGTTATAATTTTCGTGTTTATAATTCTTTTCCTATAAAATTTACCACAAATATACATTTCCCGATTATATACATAGTATCAGTATTAAAAGTACCCTGCAAACTTATATTCTTACAAGAAGACAGTTATAGATATGCGACAATAATTTTGGACATGAGTGTACATACTTTGTAAAAATTCCATGTATTTTTTTCTTATTATGATTATTCTCATTCTAAAACGTACACTTACAGAGAAAAGATACAGTGCTGTAACTTGTGAGAGCTGGAGCATCTGCCCCCTATTTAAGCTTCCCACCATTCGATAGGGGCTTAATTGAGGATGACATTTTCTTACTCTATAGCAGCACTCAGGAAATTATTGAGAAAATAGTTGACACTAGGAAACTGTATGGAATGGAAATCAACATAGAAAAATCGAGAGTCATGAGAATTTCGCGTGGAAACGCGCCCTCGCAAGTCAGAGTAGAACAAAGAGAACTTGAAGAGGTCGATCATTTCAAATATCTGGGAAGTATTTTCTGACGAGAGACGCTTACTGCACATAAGCGATCAGGTCAAGAATTGTCATAACCATAGAAGCATTCAACAACAAAATATTACTCTTAACTAGAAGCCTTAATGTTGGATTAAGGACTAAAAGTTGATAAAGTGTTCTATATGGAGCACTGGACTGTATGGTTCAGGGACCAGAAGATTACGGAAGTTAGAGAAGAAATATTTATGGAGCTTCGAAATGTGGTGTTGGAGAAACATGGCGAAGATAAAATGGACAGAAAGAACAACAAAAAAAGATGTTTTAAAATGGATAGGAGAGAAGAAGACACTTGCAGCCACCATCTTTCGTACGAAGGCAAATTAGATTGGAGATATCTTGCGAAAAAATTATCTTTTTCATACCGCCCTAGAAGGAAAGGTGGAAGGAAGGCGAGAAATAGGAAGAAGAGGAGCACAACTGATCAATGAAGAAAATATTGGAGTTAAAAGAAGAAGCTGAAAGTCGATATCATGGAAGAAATATTTCTAGGCCCAAACCCAAAATGGAAAAAAGTGAAAAACAATTCCCTCATTAGTTCCAGGATCTGCCAAAAGACAAAATACTTAACAATATAATACAACACGAACATGAATATAAAATTAAAGCATGGAATAAGTTCACCGCTCAACGCACTGTCAAAAAATAAATAAATAAATAAATAAATAAGAATAAAAAATAAAAATAAAATAAATAAAATAAAATAAAATAAAATATGATCTGGGGGCCAAGTTCAGCAAAATATCTACTAGTAGCGACCTTAGAAATGAAATGAAGTATTTAGGTATTTCTTAAGAATTTCAGTTGTGTCAAATATTAACTTAACTTACCGCCTGAAGTTGTGTGGGCCTATTATACAATTTCTAAAAGAATTCAAAATAATTTAAATGGTGCTGCTGCTCCATCATTTGAACAATATATATATCTCTGTAAGATGAAACATAAATGTCATCTGGACTCTACTTCAATAAGAGTGGGTTGAGCGGTGACGGTACATCATGACTTCACAGGTATGGTTCTAATCATAATTCGATTTTCTACATGCTGTAATATGTTTTCCGTGCCATTTAACAAAACTTAATGTTGTGTTTAGTTGGCAACACTGCATTACATATGATGTTATTGAGCATGTCTGTGGGTACAATGTTTGCTTACTATACTGTTGTGTAAATGTCATTTTGATTACTTTAATCATTTTGAAGTTCCTTCTGTGTCAGTGTATCTTTTGCATTGCTATCTTCACATGATCCTAGATCCTTCTTTCCTCTGTATCTCCTGTATTTTTGGATGTCGGCCCGTAAAACTTTGGATTTCTCACTTTTCTTCACTCCTCTATCGATTGCACATTGTTTGATTGGGCAATGCTACCATGAATATAAGATATTCCCTTGTGAGTCTTCAATAAGGCTGAAACCAGTTTTAATTGTCGAATTTTCTTACCGAAAAAATGCATGGCAATATGGAAGTGATTTTGTACAGTGATTTAGTATCCTCAAAATTATAATTAAAAAAAAAAACAAACTAAAGAACGTAAATTGGGCTCTGGTATTTAAAAAAAAAGAAAAATAATTAACAGAAGACAGTAAAAGAGCAAACAAGAAACAACCAACTTCCCAGATGAAATGACTGGAAATTCTTCAGTCGAGAATAAACTTTATTCTATTTTAATTACGTTGATTTCAAAGTGATGGTTCAAAGACGTAATGGCAACACTAAATTCTAACACAAAACCAACTTGTTCCCGTCAACATTTTCAATTTTTTTCTTTAACCCTCGCACTACCTAGGTATTTTCTGTAACGAAGACTACCAAGAGGGGGGGAAGGCATTTTGTACTCACCTGTTATACGTGGTGTGTTCAAAAAGAAACCGAACTTCTGAAATAGCACACCAACCGGCGGAGGGAGCGCGCTGCAGCTTCTGAGTGCACCTAACAGCAGATTTAGACAACAATTAGCCATTTGCCGCGTTTAGCTATGACCGTTAGTTGGTGAGCTATAACCGCAGAAGTGAGCACGTGCACAAGCTGTTCGTCAGATTAGTGATACAATAATTAAAGAGCTTGAAGAAAAGGCATGTGCGTGAAATTTCGCTACAAACTTGGGGAAACATTTACAGAGACATTTCAATTGCTTTTCAATTTATTCAGGGTCTTCTTGTCCGCCCCCCCCCCCCGCAAAAAAGTACGCATGAGTAGGTCAAAGAGCAAGATGATGTTGGTTGCGTTTTTTGATTGGAAAAGTATTGTGCATCATGAATTTGTATCACGTGGTCGGATGGTAAAAAACAAATTATACCAAGGCATTTTAATGCGGTTGAGGTATGTTGTGAGCAGAAAGCGGCCCTAATTGTGGGAAAACCAGACTTGGATGGGGCACCGTGCCTGTGCATCTACTCACGCTTCGCTCCTCATCCGCAGTTATCTAGCAAAACACCAGACTCCTGTTGTGTCCCATTCACACTATTCCCCGAATCTAGCTTCAGAAGAGTTTTCCTGTTTCTCAAAATTAAAATCACTTTGAAAGGACGTCGTTTTTAAATGACAGAGAAGATTTAGGACAAAGCGGCAAGAGGCATGCGCACCATCGCAGAAAATGTGTTCCAGGAGGTTTTCCAAAAAATGACAGAAACGTTGGGAACGGTTTATTGACAGTGGAGGGAACTACTTTGAGGGGGGACAGTACTTAAAATGTTGTACAATGAGCAACAAAGATGATACAACAGAGGTTCAGTTTATTTTTGAACACACCTCGTATCTTGCAAAAGAAACAAATTAGAAACTGTCACAAAAATCTACAGAGATTGAAGAGAACAATCTAATACACAGCATAAGACTAACAGCTATTTATTGTGCTGCCACCTAGGAGTGATACCCCTAAATGTCAGTCACATCTCCTACCAACTTAAAACAGCAAATTTGTGAGATACACTAACGTTCAATTTCAACCACCGTAAGGTATACGCTTTAGCTAAACATGTTGAGCAAATAACATATTGCAATGTTCCTTTTGTCTTCTTTATCGAAAGGATAATGTCCTCTGTAATCTGACTCCATTAAACTTCTTTTATATAAATCTCTTTCGATAGCACACTATAATAAAAGCTCGCATGGACGGGTTAATTCGTTTGCATGTTAATTTAGTGCTCATTAATATATTATATAATTATATTTTGGCGTTAGATATTACAATTGCTACAATGTCGCACGGACGTCTTAACACTAGGATCGTACCTCTCCAACTAACTTATTGAACTCTCTTTTCACACTCAGTGTATCCAACTACAATATAATATCACTAATTCAATTCTTTTTTTCTTATTTGCATACAAAATAATTCAATTGATCTTTAGAAAATACTAAACACTACAATATTTTCTTACAATTTTAAAGAAACGATTAGAAGGGTAATTAAAAAATATATATATAGTGGTGGGTACAAAGAGCCCCCACCCACCCATTGATAGTCCGAGGGTTAAAGTAAGGAAAATTCTTATTTCCAAACTATTCCTGAACGCAGAAGATCAAAGCTTACGGACAAATAACTCATACCATGTAGAAGAAAATTACTGTAATCGAGAAACTTCATTATTCATATAAGTTTTTAAATTTCTGTAATTAGTATGAAGTGTGAAATTCAAGAGCAAAATGGGAATTTCTGTCTCTTAAGGCAGGGGTGTCCACAAAGGGGGGGCTATGACGCAAACTGCGTCATTAAAATATTTCGGGGGGTTAAAAATCTATATAAATATGTTTGAGGGGGTGTAAAAATTAATCGAAAATATTTTTTTTTTCATGGAAGAACACTTACGGATAGACAATTGAGGGGAGGTGCATCATGGACATGAGGGGGGTGGGCACCACTGCTTAAGGTGAGATTTTGTAAAATTTAAGGTTGGTATCAATGGGCCCAACTTCATAAGTATTAATGGTTTCCCCACAAGGAGAAATTTTAAGGTACGACGCTGAAAAAATATCTGTAGTTTATTATTATTAAACATTCGAACTATGCTGTACATTGTTAACAGAACGACTATGTAGCTTAAGTTGCTAAGACACAGTAGTATGCATTGGACTCCCTGAAAATAAATAGGTACAGTATTTTGCAAAAAAAGAAATGAAGACAAAGGAAAAAAGATGAAGATATTAGTGGTCAGTTAGAATAACAACAGCTTTAGAAAACAACCAAAGGGAGATTTGTTGATGACTGGAAATGAGTACGTAAGAAGTCTTTGTTGTTCCCATAAATTGTGCATTGAACAGCACCTGAATACCCAGAATCACTCAATGCTAGTCAGCATCTGATTTCAGTTATCAGGAGACTATTCTTGAACTTTGTGCAGCGCCCGCAATAAAAACACATGCATGGGAGGGGGAGGGGGGTCGTAAACGGGGTAGCGACTGAAATAACCTACCATGTGTAGGATTACCAGAAAAACTCACGGAGAAAGAGAGGCAGGGATGGAAATTGCACTGTAATTATCTCATTCAAACAATAAACTCTATTATTTTGGTGTACGGTTAGATTAAACAGTGCATGCGGAAATTTAACCATACGGATGAGTTACTTTCAGTTAGGTGATGGACGGTCAGAGCATCGATTCCCGATTTCCTTATTTGACCCATACCGTCCTTCTTATTCTTCAAGTATTTCTCCAGTTCCCTTGGTAAGTATAGCAATATGCAGGCCCAAATCGAAACTAAACTCGAATACTAGGAATAGAAAGCGAATATTTGAGACATTATATCCCAGAGAAAGTATATTATTATTATTATTATTATTATTATTATTATTATTATTATTATTATTATTATTATTATTATTATTATTATTATTATTATTATTATTATTATTGAGTTCGAAATCTTCTGTCGTCGCGAATTCTGCCGAGAAATTTGAAGCTTAAAATATATAAAACGATAATAATGGCTGTTGTTCTGTATGGTTGCGAAACATGATCGCTTACTCTGAGAGAAGAACATAGTCTGAAAGTATTTGAGAACAAGATCCTGAGACGAATATTCGGACCCAAGAGGAACGGGACTAGGGAATGGCGGAAACTTAATAACGAGGAACTGCACAATTGTACGGTTTACCAAACATTGTTAGGGTCATTAAATCTAGGAGGCTCAGCTGGGCAGGTCATATAGTCAGAATGGAAGAAAGGAGGAACGCTTTCAAAGTCTTAACTGGAAGACCAATCGGAAAACGACCATTCGGGAGACCTAAGCGCAGATGGGAGGAGAATATTAAGATGGATCTCGCAGAGATTGGAATACAAAGTAGAAACTGGATCCAGTTGGCTAAGGATAGAAGTCAGTGGAGAGGTTTTGTGAACGCGGCATTGAACCTCCGGGTTCCATAGGCCATACAGTTAGTTAGTTAGTTAGTTAGTCGACTTAGCAGGTTATTCACTGGAACCAGCCGTATATCATCATCACGTGCAATACTCTATTAAAACCAGAAGTGATTCAAATTGACTGGTTCTTCCGTTTTAAATATTGACTTCAATAGAGTGAAAATTCTAAAAGAGAAGCGATTTTTGCACAGCGTCCCGATAATAGGCTCCATCTCCGCCGGTAACCTTATATTCAAACTGAAAATCATAGAAATCAACAACCATCATAGTAGAAAAATGGTAATAGATACAACTGATTTTTTGCAACCAACTCAACGTCTTGGTTGCAAGAGAACATCCCATCACCACCTGTAATACTCTACTCAAACCGGAACTGATTGAAATTTACTAGCACTTCCGGTTTCAAAACTTATTTCCATAGACCAAACACGGTAAAGAAATATTGGAAGCGATTAGAAGTATCGAAAAGGGATTTTTTGACACTGATTTAGCGTGCTGAGCACGAGCTTTGTCTCACCTTTTATGTATCTGTTGAAACTGAAGATAGTGAAAATCGATCTTTTCCGGTTACCACACAGATCGCATAATAGATGAAACGGAAGTCTATTGGAGTTTCACACTGTGAAAATAAACTCACTTGTTATTATTACTATTATTATTGAAAATGAAATATTTCAGTTTAACCTCTCATGTTATGCCCTTTTTAGGCTAAAGGAGACAATGATTAAGACAAGTTAATGATGATGGAAGAATTGGTGGGGTGATAAAGTGGGAGGAAACGGGAGTACCCCCGAGAAAACCCACGGACACGATGTTGTCCACCACAAATTTACTTGGCAAAGGATTGAAGCAGGAACCCCAGACACCAGAGGTAACCGCTTTACCACTGAGCCACCATGCACCCTGCTATTATTATTATTTTACGGCAGTGTTGTTCGTTAGCGTTCTAGCTAAGGTTGGGGATTCGAATCGTGAGGCCGGTATTCTTGAATCTGCTTTTACGGTATTTTTGTTCAGAGGGATGCGCACGAGACGAGTCGAGACAGGATTTTCCTGACAAAATTCGAGGCGAGACACGGCTCTTCCAATAGAAAAATGTATTTTTTTCGAGTCGGGACATCACTTTTACAGCACATTTTCGAGTCGAGACAGCCATAAATCTTGTTTTGTGCGCATCCCTATTGTTCAGGCCTATTAGGCGAATGCCAATGTGATAATCTCTAAGTGAACGGTCTAAAGAAAACTATTTCTATGTCTTTGTATGCTGTCCTTAACAACTATATTCGTAACTTGAATAACATAGATTGTTATAACCGACGGGTCATTGTACATAGCAAGGTAGTTCAGTGATAGAACGCTCATCTTTACTGTGGGAGGTCTTTAGTTCGATCGCAAACCATGTGGGTTTGTCGTTGTTTCTACATAACATCGTCCAACCTTTGTTTCGAAAATCGATAGTAAGTTGTTTCGTGGAAAATCAGGGTCAGAAGAGACCGATCAAAGGGAGCAATCAGAAAACATGTAACAAATTGATCCAATTCAACTCTAGTTTCCGAGTTTTGTTTTCAATTGTGCAACGGAAAATTTTGAACAAAGATTCCAACACCGCGTTCAAGTTGAGGACTTGAGGATATTTGAGGAAGAACTTGAATATCATTTAGATGCGTGTAGGGCAACAAATGGAAGCCACATCGAACTGCACTGAATGGGTATGAAACTTGGAGAGTTTTCCTTTTATTTGATGAAGATTTCACATTTCCACCTTGTTTAATTTATTTCCTATGACCGATGAAAACCAGGGTTGCAACTTTTTTTAAGAAAAAATCGAGACGGGACAATTGGAGTTGGAGCCCTCCTCCCTCTCGAGAGATGGCTATACGCACGGCGAATCGTTGAAAACAATGTAATAATCAGCTGAATAAGACGAACCTGAATGAACATGGCAACTCATTTTTTTTTCTCGCTTACTGCTCATCATTAGGTATAAGCAATATAGACCTATGCAACAAATTCAAACCAAAACAACTGCAATTTATTTGATATAAACAAAGTTTAGAGAAAAAATAATATAGATATCTTTTAATCACAAATAAATGCATAACATTGTTAAAGAGTTACTGACAAAAAGTATTACTGAAATCAAGTCTTATTCTTTGGCTATCGTCATACAACAAATTGGAACCAAAACAATTGTAATTTATTTAACATAAGAAAACTATATAGAATGTTTGGTTTTTATCACAAACAAATGAGTTCCTTGAAAGAATGACTGAAACAGACTATCTACTAAACAAGGCCTTTCCTTGGCTATTCCCTTTGGAAATAACCATAAATTAAAGACGAGCTGCTATTTTTTCATGAGTCAAAGTAGAACACAAATTTATTAAATTTATTCTATATATAAAACTGTGTGTGTGTAAAAGACTAAGTTATTCCTTTGTAAAAATGGCCCAGTAAAATATGAATTAACTTTTAAAATCGATAAATTGGGACAATATGCGTCCCGACGAATGTCCAGTCGGGACGCGGGAGAAATCGATCAGAAATTGATACAGTCTCGACAGAATCGGCACAGTTGGCAACCCTGGTCAAAAGTGTACTATGACTTCATGGACACACTCTATTTTTAAAAAGCATGTTAAGGGGCCTTGTGCAGATGTAAATTTAAATCGGCTTTCTTTCCGTTCCTCCAAAAATGTTTAAAGAAAATAAATTAATTCGTTCAAACCTTACTTTAAAATTATCTACCCAAGCATAGCCTTTCCTAAGGACTGTGATTCAATGTGAAATAAGTCCTTTGTGGGGCCATGATCTTGGCTTGTGCGAAATATGTACAATGTACTATATATTTACTTTAAATTGTACGTACTGCCAGTATCAGAATTTTGTGGGTCCTTTTTATCATATCTGTGTTAAATGAACCTCTCCTACATGTATTTCATTAAAGTTATTATGTGAATGTATAAGTCAAATATCAGTATAGTCAGGGTCCATTTAATGGGGAATAGGGAGCTGTAGCCCGCGGGCCCGAGCTTCACGGGGACCTGTGTAACTGGAAATTTTATAAAATTCAAATTTGAGGATGTCGCACTGCAATTAAATGAACTCGTATATATACTGCTTGTTTCGTTTCCAAATATAAAACATAATAAAGATACTTTTGTTTTACGATTTCATTTTGGAGTACTCTTTAACTGTAAAACTATTACTTCATTCGAATTTTTTTTTTTTTTTTTTTTTTTTTTTTTTACTGTAATGCCCCAAGACCACATTCGGAGATTATTTTTTGAGGTAGTGTTCCCTATGAGACGAGACAACTTTTTGTGCCACATGCGAGACCAGTCAAAGCTCCTCCAATAGAAACAGATATAATTGTCTAGACGAGAGTTCAGTTTCAGGGCATCTTTTTGATACGAGACAGACCCAAACTGTCTTGTTTTCTTATAAGCAACATTACTTGAAAGCTAAGGAAGATGATAATGAGATGAATGATAATAATGGTGGAAGGAAGAAAGAGGGAGTAAGTGGGAGAACTGCGAAAAACTTATATATTAATTGACCACCACAAAACCCACTTACCGAGAGCTGGGATCGAAGCAGGGACCCCACGCACCAAAGATAAGCATTATACCACTGAACCATCGCGAGCCTTCCAAAATGTGTTTTAATACAGCTCTGTTTCAGGTGTTCTACTTTTGGCAGTTGAAACCATGATGACCTTAGCTCCAACATCCTTAAATTAAAGATTTTATGTCATTTTAAAGATCCAGTACGATCCTTATGATTGTGAAAGACATCCAACCCTGGAAGGAGGTGAGTTTGGCTGAACATTCTGAAGAAAAAGAAGGGATCGTTCCCTGAACAACCAACCCAGTCTTCTCTTGTATATTTATTATAAGTATGTGTGTGTATTTGTGGAGTTCGTACCAAGTAAGTTCTTCGAATTGAGCTGCGTGCCGTTCTGCAAGAAAGCGTATGGGAGTAGGAGTTCCTCTATTATTATCATGACACACCATATTCAAAAAAGCCACTTCAAAGAACAAACGAACGGGTGTTGTTGCTAAGCTCTTGTCTTTCTCACGTAGGCGGGTTCTCGCTGCAAACACTGAAAAACATTCCTACCACAATGATAATTGTAATGAATATGGTTGATAAAACAAACAAGCAACAACAAAACAAAAAATCTAATCAACTCAATCAATGTTGCAAAATTAGTGAAGCGTGGTTCGCATCCGGTTCGCAAATAGAATTCTTCCGTCTATCACGGGGTTTTCCAATATGTTGACATTTCTGTACTAACTCGAGCATTTCCGACTGAAACAATATTGAAGGTTCGCTTTAATTTGAAACATCGAGATTTTTTTTATTGGCAAACGAGAAGGAAGGGGACATTTGTTCCTGATCTAAAAGCTCGCTTGCTTTCGATCCATGTTGTGGAAGGGTATGTACTCGTCGATTTTTTTTATGCACAACTCAAAATATGGTTTTGTCCTTTAGTTCGAGCCCATCTAATATGCCCCAGTTAAAAGTCTTGAAAATCCACACAACAGGAGGCGGGAGATTCCAAATTATACAGAATTCCAATAGCTAATAATATAGAATTAGTCTCAGAAGCGACAGTCCTATTAGCGACAGGAACTGTTATCTGTCCTATGAGCGACCGGTTCATTTACATTGAGATGATGGAAGATGATATAATTCCATCTCGTAAAGTATGTTTGCCTCTGGCGTTATTAGTGCCCGAACAACCTTGGTATGAAATATGTACGTGCCAGTGATACTGCTTCGTCAAATATATGTTTCCTCTACTGTGAGTGCAAATAAAACTTATTTTAAGTTAGATTTGACATAAAACATATCAAATAACTCAACGAGACAACAGGAATATTTCCATGAAAAGTATATTCCTATGTAATTATTGAACATCCAGTTGTAATATCCCCTTTCTTCAAAAGCTGTTTTTTGTACTTAATTTGATTCAAATCTAATTACTTACTAAGCCCAGTAATATATTTGATTTTGAAAAACTTAAACGTGTAACAGTTTCGCCGTGAATAAAATAAAATAAAATGTTAATGACAAAAGGCAGCTTTTGAGATCCCTTACTCTGATTGGTTATTCTCAATCTATCCCACCAATTACAATGCAGTTCACTCTAAACAATCCAAAAGGTAAACAAACTCTTTAAACTATCTTCTTCCCTATTGTAAGCTACTAAACGTAAACTAATTGCTTAATTTGTCTTCTTCCCTTGTTTTGATATACATAAAAGCTTGACATGTAGCATTCTGAAATAGTACTTTATAACTAGACGAACTGTTAAGTCCTGCGAGAGATTTGTAACTTATGTAATAATTTCTTCGAATACACCGTGTTTTTAGATTTCTTTGATATCCTCAAGTGGTGAACACGCTCTTTCCATGGGCGCCCGATGGGAAGGCAGGGGTTTCCCCCATGGCTCACAAAAATGTGTACGTAATATGGCAAACCACATATATTAAATATCAGATATACAAGACGTGATACAGCAACCATGGAGATGCCCTTCCCTAGAAAATTTTCTTCAGGCGCCCCTACCTGTTTCTGATTTCTTTCTTATGCCATAAACATATTCAATCTAAACTTATGCTCCGTATAATTTTAACATGGAATTTTTAATTATATTAGAATCATAGACAAAGGCGGAGCTACTCTAAGTATTTAGTTAGTTTTCCCGTTGATATAGTCAATGTATTCATAGAAATTAATTCAAGAAAATAATATTAGGGAAAACGTATAAAAGATTGTTAATGTAATGAGAGCATTCTCACGTATTAAATTCAGGTAGAGCAAAATTTTTCATAGTACATTTCGTTAGGTTCTAAATCACATTAGCATGAAAGAAGTTAAAGAAGAGAGAACCTTATCTTCTTCCATTATCTTAGTATGAATGAATCGGGGACTCATAGGGCAGTTAACAGATCGAATCAGTCGCTCATAGGACAGTTAACAGTTCCTGTCGCTAATAGAACTGTCGCAAGTGGAAAGACACCATAATATATATAGCTAATAGCTAATAATATATATATAGTAAAAAAGGCTGTGTCACTTGAACACAATGACTCTGTGTTGCCCGAGTGGTGTTTAATTTTGACACAAGCCTGGTGCTACTTGAACTCATTTGCACTTTGGAGTGAAATGTTGAATTGATAGTCGGTTAATCAAGTGCCTGCCATAATGAAGAGTCAGTTTAGTAACACACCATTGGTGTTTCTTTATATAGTATAGAGATGCCAAACAACTACTGTTCAGAAAACATTTTCTTTCTTATTAAACGGACATGATTCTTATGAGAGATATTGAAGTGTGCGATAAGTTATTCCTTATAACAAGTTAAGAGGAACAAAATACAGTCAGAAACGTAGAGTAACATTGTAAATATAGGAACAACAGATGGTAGCACTTCTATTCATGTAAATGCCAGACAATTCACACGCTCACAAAACTATTTTCGTGCGAGATTGCAGGAAATATAATAAATTGCTTGAAGGAAACTAATACAAATTCTCAGTGTCAGCTACTAGATATTTATGATATCTTAGAAGTCTAGTTGGTTTTGAGTTTAACGTCCCGTTCAGCAACAAGGCTATATGAGACGTGAACCTACTGATTAACGTGGAATCCGAACCACATGAGCTCCCGCCGGAAATCGAATCCGGGCCTCCCACGCCAAAGGCGCTTACGCTAACCGCTTAGCCACAGAAGAGCTCTCTTAGAAGTATAATTGCAGGCATAAAATATATCTCGATACGCTTTCAAACTCGCCACCCATTACTGCAACATCAATGCATTATTTAGCACTTCATCCCACGCCTTACATCTACTACTATCCACCACTTTCTCTACTGTTTACATTATATTACTACACGTTACAACCACCAGACCCAACTTTACAATACATATCAGAATATGTTGTTCACGACAATCTTCCTCTCGTTCATCCATCATTTCCCGCATAGTGATTACCTTTGTTTATTATTTCTATTCTTGTATTTCACGCACATTTCTTTTCACTGCACGTTTTCTTATATTTCTAATCATTATGTTATTATGTATATTTAACTTTGTCTTTTTACCTAACCCAATGTTAAGGATCACAGTTCCTTAAGTCACCACCTTTCTTTCTTTTTTGACAATTTGAAGTTAATAAATATTTAATAAAATACTTAGCCTAACAACAGTAACCTTAGCCTATTCTATCATTGCACCCCATTCCTAACAGAGGGCATAATCCTCTTAAAGGTGGCTAGCCCTTCTGGCTAACATGTAAAAAAAAAAGTCATTTTTTAAAAAAATAAAAACAGTAGGCATAAAATTACACTATAAATGTATCTATCTGATGCATAAGATTTTGAGGCGCATGTGACATTTTCAATAAGTGATTGTTCTCAGCAAATGAAGGGTTTTGCTGAGTACTGACGATTAATAGTTATTAAACTTAGTATCTCAATGGCCTCCATTCATTATACTAGCTATAGAGTA
This sequence comes from Thermobia domestica, assembly GCF_964235325.1. Lineage (NCBI taxonomy): Eukaryota > Metazoa > Arthropoda > Insecta > Zygentoma > Lepismatidae > Thermobia > Thermobia domestica. Next base: position 176,595,283 of record NC_137471.1, on the reverse strand, counting down.
TTGCTAACATTATTATTTATTAATAACTGTATATTAAAACTATTTTGTTTATTACAAATTTTCAATGCTTCTGCTCTGGTGCTGGTCTATAATATATCTCGCTCCTACTTTGGTAAACACTCCTATAAAATAGTTTGATTAATAATAATAATAATAATAATAATAATAATAATAATAATAATAATAATAATTTATTATTATTATTATTATTATTATTATTATTATTATTATTATTATTATTATTATTATTATTATTATTATTATTATTGAAGAAAGTAGAAACGCTTTCAAAGTCTTGACTGGTAGACCCATAGGAAAACGACCATTAGGAAGACCTAGGCGCAGATGGGAGGACAATATTAAGATGGATCTCGCAGAGATAGGAATACAAAGTAGAAACTGGATGCAATTAGCTAAGGATAGAAGTCAGTGGAGAGCTTTTGTGAACGCGGCACTGAACCTCCGGGTTCCATAGGCCATAGAGTTAGTTAGTTAGTTAGTTAGTTAGTTATTATTATTATTATTATTATTATTATTATTATTATTATTATTATTATTATAAAACGTAATAATAATGATAGGAGAACAGTAGAAATAAATGCAGAGATCTTATTAAACGCTTGCAGGGACATGGGTTTAGAAGTAAATGCAGAGAAAACTAAATACAGTGAAAACTGTCTTTAGCGGAATCGAGCGGGACTTGCAGAAATTTCCTTTAAAGTCAGGTTTCCGCTTAGTGGAGGTAGATCTTTCCTTAAAAAAAAATACATGCTTATAAAAGGGGCATACTGAGAAAATATATTGCTGTACGTCCATTGTTCGATTCCAGTACTTCTTTCTTCTACGAATAAGTACACGAAAAATTTAAAATGATTACAAAATATGCTATGTAGACGTTTTCTTTATTTTTCTAATAGCCAAGCAGGGTTTTCTGTTTACATTGCTGCTTGGCTGCTTGACTTTCCGCATACACTTTAGCCTGAGAAATTATACTAAGTGAATCAAAATCATTTTTTCGTAAGGCAAATTTTTGCAGTTCCTTTAAACTTCTGAGAGAATCTTTATATGTATTTATTCTACACTCTTCTTGGAACTTGGTATCGTATTCCTCTTCTTCCTCTATCTCATTTTCTTCTCTCCGACATTCCGTATGATTCTTGATCAAGTTGCGGGAATTAAGGACAATTTGTGGGGGTGAATATGAGTAGTGGTTGGGGAAGGTCAACACTGTCCAGAAATATTTAACAAAAGAACGAACATTTTATCGCAGACAGTGTAATGTATATGTCTCACAGAATGTCTAAACATCTAAACGCTGTAGTCCGGAACTCAGAATTTTCCGTTAAATGTTTATTTTTCTTTCCGTTGTCCGCGTAACACAGTTTCCGCTTAATGAAGGGAGTTTTACAAGTTTTGTTCTCCAAAATTCATGGGACCGTGAAATATTTCCGTTTAAGACAGTTTTCCGTTTAATAAAGGGTCCGTTGAAGACAGGTTTTACTGTACATGGAAGTGCGTCGGGACCGTAATACGGCAAATTGTGGAGGCGTTAAAATATTAAATAATGCTTTTGATAAAGTGGATACTTTCAAATATTTAGGAGCAATATTAACAGACGAAAATCATATTGACGAAGAAATTAAATGTCGACTAAAAGCAGGGAATTCGTGTTACTTTTCGGTTCAAAATCTCTTGTCGTCGCGAATTCTGTCGAGGAATTTGAAGCTTAAAATATATAAAACGATAATCATGCCTGTTGTTCTGTATGGTTGTGAAACATGGTCGCTTACTCTGAGGGAAGAACATAGACTGAAAGTATTTGAGAACAGGATCCTGAGAAGAATATTCGGACCCAAGAGGAACGGGAATGGGGAATGGCGGAAACTTCATAACGAGGAACTACATAATTTATACAGTTTACCCAACATTGTTAGGGTCGTCAAGTCTAGGAGGCTTAGGTGGGCGGGTCATGTAGCTAGAATGGAAGAAAGTAGAAACGCTTTCAAAGTGTTGACTGGAAGACCAATCGGAAAACGACCATTAGGAAGACCTAGGTGCAGATGGGAGGACAATATTAAGATGGATCTCGCAGAGATAGGAATACAAAGTAGAAACTGGATGCAATTAGCTAAGGATAGAAGTCAGTGGAGAGCTTTTGTGAACGCGGCACTGAACCTCCGGGTTCCATAGGCCATAGAGTTAGTTAGTTAGTTAATAATAATGCATTGTCGCAACCCGAAAGTTAGATGCTTTCATGTGCTACAGTTCTACTCTAGTCTCTTTGATTACAGCTAATAATGGTTCTGTTTGAGATCTTCCCACAACTATAATCTTCTTCTTTTCCTCCGTCACTTGTCTTCTTCTAATCCTTCTATCCCAAACAAGATAATATCTGGCATAGTGTTCTGGTCAGTTTAATTTTATCTTTTGAACTATCTCCAGCGTTGTTCTTTCTCCTACTTTCAGTAACACTTTCTCTTAGCTTTTAGTTATTGCTTTTTTCATTCTTCTCCAGTCCCACATTTCAAATGCTTCCAGCCTTTTTTTTTTTTTTTTGACACTCTTTCACATAATGTCCTAGTTCCTGCCAGCAAAGACACGAATGTTCCATGAGTCTTTTCCGTACTTCTTCAAGGACATATGAAAGATAATTTTCTTCCTCCTAAATTCTTCTTTTGCATTTCCTATTCTTGCTTTTGATTCCCATATACATTTTAGGTCTTTCTAAATGACCTGTTTTTTTTTAATTTTTATTTCCAGTACAAATTTCAGATCTTGTAACATTTATTCCAACTTCAACTATTTCTGTTGAATACTTAGTTACATACTTGCTCTAAGTTCGTCAGAATAGGTGATTATTGAATTACTTATGATGTACTTCACTGAATGAATGATCAATGATAACATAAAATAAAATAAATTTAAACTTGTGTATTTTACGAAGACTTTTTCACATTCAACTTATATTCTTATAATATTTCTTCCTGTTAAATTGAACATATCCCTTTGGGGATTCTATGGTACAATTTGTACCATAAGGGTGTTTCATGGTACATTGCGTTATAACTCTCCTATTTGATTTTTTTCGTCCGTTTTTTTTTTGTTTTGTTTTTGTTTTTCAAGTCCAGAGGCATTATAGAAGACCTTACGTGTGGTTTCACACCTTCCTGCGTCGAGACGTAGGAGGTGATGACGTCATAATTTTAAAATATATATTTTCTCTTATGAAGCCTATGTTCATTATTTTTCGGCGGGCTTATTTTTGCACGTAGAAGATTGAAATTTTGCACAAACATTCAATCCACCGAGTAGTATTTACCAGATTTTTTTCAGAATTCTGCGTTAAAACAGGAGGGGATCCAGAGGGGCTAAAAGTTGAAAAAAGGGATATTTAGACCAAAAAATAAACTTTTTCGGGATTTTCCCGCCTTAGATAGATGATGGAGACATGTGAATGGTACCGCCAAAAAGGCAGTCCTATTCTGAAGAAAATGATTGGCGGATTATAGTCCTAGGGTAAATAGAGATGTCTCAGGATTTTTTTTTTTTTTACCTGAGATCATGGTGTTTTGAGGTAATTTGGGGCATTGTGGGAATTTTTGATAAAATTTCTCCCGCCCTTACTATTCAAGATAGAAACTTGAAATTTGGTACACACATTCAGTCTACCAAGTACTATTTATCAGATTTTTTTAGATCTCTACGTTCACGCAGGGCCGTTCCAGAGGGGCCAAAAGTGTGAAAAAAAATTTCCACCGACATTTTCACTTTGGCATCATTTTTCCCTCCCCTGGTATATGGTAAGAGCATGCAAGTAGTGTCATTTGAAAGCCAGCTTCATTCTGAAGAGAATGAGGTATGAACCATGATCCTAGGATAAATAGTAACGATGCAGTAGCTGCTTGACTGAAAGTCTAAAAAATACCCCAAAAACCCCGGATCCCTTAAGGGATATGCCTTTATAATGACGTCTCTTTGGATTATATCTTAACTGCCTGGAAATTTGTTTGTTCAAACAAACTAACTACATAAATGTGCAATTTTGGCCATAAAAGAAAATATCTTCCGTACCAGACCAATGTCCATATCAACATTTACATATAAGGACTATCGTTAAAATCTTTACAATCTTCGTTAGTGAAGATAATAAAGACTTTTGCTAATTATATAGTCTGGAGTTCTAATTATACAGGGTGTCCGGAATGGGACTGACAGTTTTTAAATGTCTATAGTTTTAATATGGTCAGAGATACAGAAGAAGAAACACATGCATTTTAAAGGAGAACTCAAAAAGTTTATTTGGTCTTACAAGTCATTCTAACTCAATGTAACTCCACGCGAGCTCCATTTGTAACTCTTACAATATCTAGCCTGAACTCAATTTCTCTCTCCGCGTATTCTGCAACATCTGAGGTGTTACTGAAGCAATCGCGTTCCTAATACGGTTCTTCAGTTCATCAAGGTTACGCACCTTTTCACCAGAATACACAAGGTCTTTCACATACTCCCACAGGAAGAAGTCCAGGGGGTAACATCATAAGAGCGTCTCTGCAAACCACCACACGCATTGCGACTTTTCGACTGCCGACGCCATTTCTGTTTATCGGCGATATTAGCGCCGTCACCGGTAGTTGTTCAACTATGAAAATTTGTTGAACATATATATATATATATATATATATATTTAGTTTTCCTTCCATATGAATGTTATTTTTCTTCTGTATCTCTGGCCATATTAAAACTATACATTTTTAAAAACCGTCAGTCCCATTCCGGACACCGTGTATATTCTAGAAACAGTAAACAATAGCGCTAATTACTCGCTTCGCATGGGTTAAAATCAAGGATCTTATAAAATAGAAGATCTGCCCTTACAACAAAATCTTGAAGTCATACGTCACAGTTTCGCCACCCTACTCTGCCCACTCCGTCTAATAGGATCGCAATGTTTTGAACCAACAATCATGGCGGAAACGAAAGTAGCCAATCAGACGATCGCAGAAACGAGAGTATCCAATCAGACGTGCCGATGCTCGGTTGTTTTTTGGCTTCATCGATTTAATAGGATGAAGATACATATGGGCAGATCCTCTATTTATAACATCCTTAGTTAAAATAACAAAAATTAGTAATATGTTCAGTTACTGTGTTTTTACTACTAATGAAGCGCTTTCTGATAGACGATGTCTTTTCTCTTGCTGGTCATTTTCAATCATTTTTATATATGTTCCCCTCCTACAGGTTGGGGGACTGCATTTGGACTTAAACGTCATCGAATCACTGTTCATCTCAGCGACTCCGAAAACTACGGATTCACCACTAATATCGGTCATTTTTAATTATCTTTAATATCTCCTTTTCTCCCCTAAGTTGTACATATACAGTATATATAATTAATATTTTTCTGACCAGAATATGTATTTCTTTATTAAAATTAAATTAATTCATAGCAGTTTCCATAACGTAACGTTATCTTCTTCAGACGTTAATTGGCATAGTATCTTATTTAAGTAATAATTCCAGAGTCTATATATATATATATATATATATATATATATATATATATATATATATATATATATATATATATATATATATATATATATATATATATACAGTGGCAGATCCAGGATATGATCAAGGGAAGGGTTAAACCATAGTTTGCCGCTTTATCCAGTTATCCAGTGTAAAGCAGGATTGAAACCCACTTTACCCAGTATATACCTGAGCGCCAAGGGGAGGGGCTATAGCCACTATAGTGCCCCTTAGATCCGCGTCTATATATATATATATATGAAGGCATTTTTTAAATTGGACGAGCCGTTTGGGCGGGGAACGGACAGAATGGAAGGAGGACAAAATGGCAGGGGACACAATGGCAGGAAATAAAGGCAGGGGGACAAAATGGCAACGAACGGAATGACAGAAGGACAAAATGGCAGCGGACGAAATGGCAGCGGACGGAATGGCAGGAGGACGAAATGGCAGAATTACAGAATGGCAGGAAGTTAATTTGGCAAACATTATAACTCCTAGGGTTCGTATTTTTAAGTTTCACCTATTGTGTTTGTTAGTAGGTAACGATTCTCGATTTAGTTATTTCTGCCTCGAATGTCCAAAGTACATAAATACGACTAAATTGAACCGAGAGCGTAAAAGAGGGTAAATATCAGTTATCCAAATCTTAACTTTTTTCTTAAATTAATTTCTTTGTAACCATCTTCCAATTGATATCTTGGTCTTATAACAATTCTAAGTACAAGAAAATATAGATTAAAAGCAAATAATATAAAAATAACTTGTTCGAAGTGAATCTAGTTCTCTTGTCGGTATACATACATCCAAAAGCAACCTTTGACATGGCTTACTTTCTGTTTCATGGAAAGGGTTTATGATGAAACATTAATCCAATTTGGATAACTGAAAGAATGGTTAGAATTTATTCTTCAATACAAATACATACCATAGAACAGACCTATAAAATTCCTTTACAGTTATAGGAATGACTAAGTTTTTTTTTTCTAATTTCATATAACATATCGTTTAGATTATAAAAACAGATTGTAGTTGTGATATTTGGTTAATAAGATACAATAACCAAATGGCTTGGTGATGAAATTTCAATGCAGGGCTGTTTCTTTCATCTCCGGCAGGCAGTATACAGGAAAATACAGGAACTAGGACTGGTCAGGCTATATAAAGAAAGTGACGAATTCGCATCATACTGTAGCCAAATAAGTGGTCTAGCGTTTCTTCCAGTCAATGATGTGTCACTCACAAGGTATGAACTTGTTAAGAGCTGTAGCATCTGATGAAGCTTTAGAGCTTCTTGATTATTTCGATTCTGTGTATGTGACAGGCACTTACCGAAGGGTAGGAGTAAACAATGATGTCGTGAGAATTAAGAGAGTGCCACAAAGATTTCCGCCGGAAGTTTAGAATGCTCATGAGGCAATTTTGTCTGACAAACCTCACACAAATAACTTATGTGATGGGTGGAATCATAAGTTCTTCCATTTGGTTGGAACAACCACCCAACGGTATGGAATCTCATACAAAGCTTACAGAAAGAGAATTCCACCGTTCATTCTACCATTTCCAAGTGCGAAAGAGGACAATACCCCGTCAAGAAAACTAAAAAGGTTTATGTTGATCTGCAGCATAGATTGAGGAACCTATGTGTGGATTATGACACAAACAAAAGATCTCTAGAGGAATTGTTGCGAGGAATTGCTCACAACTTGAAATTAACAACAATGTAAGTAGGTAGTCATTCTTATGACTGCAAATCGTTTTTGTAGTCTATTTTACGGTATATTTTATTTACATTAGATTAACGACGGTGTAAATAATTAGCCATTCGTTTTTACGACTGCAGAATGTTTCTATAGCATATTCTAGCATATTCTAGGATAGGATGCTCTCGACACTGTAAGTAACTAGTCATTCTTACGACTGCAAGCTGTTTTTATAATCTAAACGATATGTTATATGAAATTAGAAAAAACTTAGTCATTCCTATAACTGTAAAGGAATTTTATAGGTCTGTTCTATGGTATGTATTAGTATTGAAGAATAAATAGTAACCATTCTTTCAGTTATCCAAATTGGATTAATGTTTCATCATAAACCCTTTCCATGAAACAGAAAGTAAGCCATGTCAAAGGTTGCTTTTGGATGTATGTATACCGACAAGAGAACTAGATTCACTTTGAACTAGTTATTTTTATATTATTTGCTTTCAATCTATATTTTCTTGTACTTAGAATTGTTATAAGACCAAGATATCAATTAGAAGACGGTTACAAAGAAATAAATTTAAGAAAAAAGTTAAGATTTGGATAACTGATATTTACCCTCTTTTACGCTCTCGGTTCAATTTAGCCGTATTTATATGTTTTGGACATTCGAGGCAGAAATAACTAAATCGAGAACCGTTACCTACTAACAAACACAACAGGTGAGACCTAAAAATACGAACCCTAGGAGTTATAATGTTTGCCAAATTAACTTCCTGTTCAATTTAGTCGTATTTATATGTTTTGGACATTCGAGGCAGAAATGACTAAATCGAGAACCGTTACCTACTAACAAATACAATAGGTGAGACCTAAAAATACGAACCCTAGTAGTTATGTTAGCCAAATTAACTTCCTCCCATTCTGTCCTTCTGCCATTGCGTCCGCTGCCATTTTGTTTTCTGCCATTCCGTCCGTTGCCATTTTGTCCCTCTACCTTTATTTCCTGTCATTATATCCCCTGCCATTTTGTCCTCCTGCCATTCTGTCCTAAATTCATTTAAGCTGTACACACTTTATGCGCTCCATGTTAAATGAAAATGCGACGTTGCCATTTACGTGGACCTAGAACATAAGAGAATGAAGTTACTGTCTTTTAAGCTAACATTGTCGATAACTAGAACCCATTCAAACAGTAACTTCATTTACTAATATTGTGGGTCCAGAAATGGGAGCGTTGCATTTTCATTTAAAAGCTGTATAAAGACGCATAAAGACTGTACAGCCCAAACGGCTCGTCCGATTAAAAAAAAAAAAAAAAATAAATAAATAAAACTTTAGTTTAGATTGAAAACATCATATTTGGAGACGGTTTCCCCTCTTACATTTTGTTGTAACTCTGATAACAACATAGGGGCCGCGGTGACTCAGTGGTAGAGCGTTCACTTCTGGTGCTTGGGGACCCGGGTTCGATCCCAGCTCCCGCCAAGTGAACTTTGTGGTGGACAAACACCGTGTGCGTGGGTTTCCTCGGGGTTCTTCCGTTTCCTCCCACTTCCTTCACTACGCCATTTCATTCATTACTCATCATCACCGTCTCCTTTAGCCTAACCGGCATAACTGTGGGACGTAAAACTCAAACTTTTCTGATAATAACATAGTTACTCTTTGTCAGGGGATTTTTGAGACATCCTGTATATCTAAAAAAAATATGGCTGAAAAGTAGTAAAGAAAAGAAAAAAGTAAAAGAAAGAAAGACAAGGAAGACACAAATAGATTAGAAAAAACTAGTGTGTTGGAGCAAAACATAATGCAGTTGAGATAACTATTTTCATGCGCCGTTATTATTAGACAGTAAATAACACATCACATTGATTGTGTATAAATTAGCCGAAGCAAGTGTTTATATCCCTTTGATAGAAATACCAAACACAGCCATGATTCTAGTGAAGAATTAATTTGGATGAAGGATTTATTTTGATGAGAAAAATATTTCTCCACCTCCCCCCTAAGACCCAGTCTGCTTCCCTTGAGACTACGATTACTTAATAATTGAACCAGACTGTTGAATTCAGACGTTTAATAAAGGCGGCGCTGGCGTCTACAACTGTTGCCAAGGCGAGAGAGAGAGAGAAAGAGAAATTTTCACAGCAGGTACATACAATATTTTAAAATAGCTTCCTTCCAAAAAATCTGGGCACTCCCGCCAAATCACGCAGTATGCTCTTTAATTAAAACGAAAGCCACATAAAAAAAAGAAAGAAGAATACCGTAGAATGATAGCTACTCCATTTTATCAGAGAAGTGCGGAGGGTGGGGGAATTGAACGGACTGTGTTGTCAGTTGATGCTGAGACCTATTCCTGCACAAAGAGGAATGTGGCCGACGGCCCGAGAACAGGGGGAGGGGGTAATGTTATCTCGTGTATCCAGTCCGGGGTTGGTAGTTTGTTTCATCCAAAGTATCATGCAGGATTATCTAACTCTTCAACTAAATTACCATACTTCTCTACTACTACTACTACTACTACTACTACTACTACAACAACAACAACAACAATAATAATAATAATAATAATAATAATAATAATAATAATAATAATAATAATAATAATGTTTCTTTCCATGCCATGAACTGACTAATGTCAAAAATACAGTATCTTATCAGACAAAAATAAACACATAGTGCATACAATATAAGAACCTACCTACTGAAACAATAAAAAAAATAATGATAAAGTAAACTAGTATCGGATTAAACAATAATTCCTTGTCAAACTAAAACTTTTTTTTTTTTTACTCTCAAAATAGATTGTCAATTATACTACGAATATTATTTGTCGAACTTTAAAATGTATACTTTTGTAAATGTTCAAAATCAGGCCCTATCCAAGGGGGTCTAGGCCCCCCCCCTAAATTTTGGCTGCCCCCTAAAATTTTCACGGTAGGCTTGCAAATTTACTATAATATGGTTGGATCGGGTCCCCCCTAACTTCAGCCCCCCTCTACATTTTTGGGCTGGCTACAGGCCTGTTCAAAATGAATGTTTGAAATTACCAGTATATTATAAGAGTTAGTCATCCTTAGATTAAAAGAATTACAAAGAAGATTTTGGATTCAAGGGAACAAATGTTGATCCATTTCTCACATTATACGTTGATACTCTCATACTTCCATTATGTAAGCAATATTCACACTATGATATCTATTGTCCAGTGGCCGTTCTAGTCCGGGGCCGGGGGAAGCCTACGTCCCCCAGTTTTTGAGTGACAAAAATAATTTAAGCTATTATTTATATGTTTTTCACAGAGTATAGTAAAATCTTGATACACCTATCATAGCCTGGGGTCAGGCTGTCCTCCCCCCTCCCCCCGTTTTTATCTTGTATTTCCGCTATTGCTATTGTCTAGTATTTTCTGAATAAAATCTGTTTTCAATAAGTTTTCTTCTGCCATTCAGTGTTTGTAATGTCCAAAATAGATTCCAATATTCATAACTACGTGAGTAGTATTTTCTATCATTTTACCAGTGGCGGATCCAGGGGGGACGATCGGGGCGATCGCCTCCCTAGAAGAGGAAACTTTCTTATTTTATATATATATATATATATATATATATATATATATATATATATATATATATAACCCATCCCAGAGTTTGAAGCTGTTAAAAGTAGCTCTAAGTAGCAGTATTACAATCCACCGCCCCCTCCAGAAGTCGGTCCTGGATCCGCCCCTGCATTTTACGACGTAGTAACCTAACAAAACATTTTTGATCTGACTCAATTTTGTTTGTCAATGTTGTACAAATACTATTCCAAATAACTACACCAAACTTTAATCCTGATCTTGCAAGAATTTTGTATAAATATACATATGAGCTGACATTTTTAAACTCAAGAAATTGACTCAGGCCCTTGGACTATACCATTAATTTGATAGCTGAATTTCATATTGGGTACAATAGGTGTCTAAAAATTTAAGCATACCATTTCTATTCACGTTGCAGCATGAAAAATGAGTGGTTGTGAATATTTCTAAACGTCAGTACCATTGAGGGTAGATATATGTTTCTACTTGCAATTTAAAATATCTCTTTTTATTAAAAAAAAAATCTTACATATATTTTCATGTTTGAGAAATTATCTAAGATATTTTCACCCAACCTTGAGAGTGTAAGGATATTTTTTTCGAACAAAAAAGTTTCTTAAAACTTGTTGGGGGTATTTCGTTGTCGAGAACCTGGCAACTCTGTGTCTGAGAGTAGTGCATTACATTAGCATACTTGAGAATTGCAAGATGATTTCTCAAGAATTACATTATTTTGAGTTGTCTCTTGAATTACTGCCACTTCAATAAGAGTGAGAAAAGGAAGATTAGTGGGAAATCGAAATTTTCAAGATAAGTGGAAAAGTAAATTTCTTTCCATGAACAACCAACATAATAAACCAATAGTGTCTCATGTGTTTACAAATTCTCTTTTTTCGCAAGGACTACTATCTCAGCCGCCATTACAACCACAACCATGTACAAAAATACAGGAGTTAACTGCGGACAGCAGGCACGCGCTACAATTGTCGCAGATTTGAAGAAAAGCTTTACTGACCATTTCTAACACCCTCATTCGTTTCACCTTGACCCATCCAATTCGCTCCATTCTTCTCCATACTCAAATTAAGAAAGCTTCCAATCGTATTTCATTTTTGGAGAATCTCCATGTTACTGACCCATACAGTACAATACTCCACACAAAGCATTTTATGAGTCTTTTTCTCAATTCTTTGATCAAAGTCCCATAAAATAATATTCTCTTCCTCCTAAACGCTTCTTTCGCCATTCTTATTCTTGCTTTTATTTCACATTCACATTTCATATTATTACTAATAATACTACCCAGGTTTCGAAAGTAGTCACCTGTTCTATTTTCTCCCTTCCTACTTCCATATTTGACACCGACCCCTTCGTTCCAATCACCATTGCTTTTGTCTTTCTAACATTTATTTTCATCCCATATTCTTCACAGCACTTCGTCAAGTTGTTTAACATCTTGTTGATTTTCTCTTCAGATTTCACAAAAAGCGCCATATCATCTGCAAACCATATACGCCTATTCATTCTACTTCTTACTGAAATGCCGTCTTCATTTTGTAGATTCTTTCCCTATTATATCTATTCTTCTATATATTGATTACATAATGTTGGCGAGAGAAAACATCTCTGTCTAATTTCCTACCCAATTGCACATTCATGTGTGATTTTTTTTACCTTATTCAACACTTACATATTGGTTCATATATAAATTTCTTATGAGTCTTCGATCTTTCAATTCCAACCCAATCTTCTTTAGAATCTTCAACAAAAACTCCTGATTCACACGGTCAAACGCCTTTTCTAGATCAATGAATACCATATACACCTCTTTCCCTTTTTTTATATAATCCTTTCAACGATGACTCATAATAATGCAATTGCATCTCTTGTGCCCTTACCTCTCCTGAATCCGAACTGTTCCTCCTCAACTATTTCATTTATTCTTCCATAATCTTCTGTTCAGAGTTCGAAGCAAAATTTTTGCTGCATGAAATACGGGAGTAATAAATAGTTCTATAATCCCCCAAGACCTGACTAATATTATCTGAGTATTCTGGACATTCTACAAGAACGTATTCACTACTACTTTCTTCTTCTTCTTCTTCTTCTTATTATTATTATTATTATTATTATTATTATTATTATTATTATTATTATTATTATTATTATTATTATTATTATTATTATTATATCTCCGGCTTTATTTCTTTAGGTAATTATAGGACTTTTTTTAAAAAATAGTATCGCCTAGTAACAGTATAGGCCTATTATTATCCTCCTGTGTTTATCATCATCGGAGCTTACTCCTTTTTCTTATCAGCAACTAGTTTCATTACGTCATCAGCGTGAGATGTCCGGTCAGAACACTGTTGCCAAACTTCTGAAGATTAGTACTGGAACTTAGGGCAGCTTTGCTCTCCGTCACAGAGGCTACTACGGTCGTTATTCGCAAGCGGAAAGACAGAAGTTCCACAGAAGACAGAAGCGGAAAGACAGAAGTTCCACAGAAGACAGAAGCGGAAAGATAGAAGTTCCACAGAAGACAGAAGCGGAAAGACAGAAGTTCCACAGAAGACAGAAGCGGAAAGACAGAAGTTCCACAGAAGACAGAAGCGGAAAGACAGAAGTTCCACAGAAGACAGAAGCGGAAGACAGAAGTTGCACAGAAGACAGAAGCGGAAAGACAGAAGTTCCACAGAAGACAGAAGCGGTAAGACAGAAGTTCCACAGAAGACAGAAGCGGAAAGACAGAAGTTCCACAGAAGACAGAAGCGGAAAGACAGAAGTTCCACAGAAGACAGAAGCGGAAAGACAGAAGTTCCACAGAAGACAGAAGCGGAAAGACAGAAGTTCCACAGAAGACAGAAGCGGAAGACAGAAGTTGCACAGAAGACAGAAGCGGAAAGACAGAAGTTCCACAGAAGACAGAAGCGGTAAGACAGAAGTTCCACAGAAGACAGAAGCGGAAAGACAGAAGTTCCACAGAAGACAGAAGCGGAAAGACAGAAGTTCCACAGAAGACAGAAGCGGAAAGATAGAAGTTCCACAGAAGACAGAAGCGGAAAGACAGAAGTTCCACAGAAGACAGAAGCGGAAAGACAGAAGTTCCACAGAAGACAGAAGCGGAAAGACAGAAGTTCCACAGAAGACAGAAGCGGAAGACAGAAGTTGCACAGAAGACAGAAGCGGAAAGACAGAAGTTCCACAGAAGACAGAAGCGGTAAGACAGAAGTTCCACAGAAGACAGAAGCGGAAAGACAGAAGTTCCACAGAAGACAGAAGCGGAAAGACAGAAGTTCCACAGAAGACAGAAGCGGAAAGACAGAAGTTCCACAGAAGACAGAAGCGGAAAGACAGAAGTTCCACAGAAGACAGAAGCGGAAAGACAGAAGTTCCACAGAAAACAGAAGCGGAAAGACAGAAGTTCCACAGAAGACAGAAGCGGAAAGACAGAAGTTCCACAGAAGACAGAAGCGAAAGACAGAAGTTGCACAGAAGACAGAAGCGGAAAGACAGAAGTTCCACAGAAGACAGAAGCGGTAAGACAGAAGTTCCACAGAAGACAGAAGCGGAAAGACAGAAGCGGAAAGACAGAAGCGGAAAGACAGAAGTTCCACAGAAGACAGAAGCGGAAAGACAGAAGTTCCACAGAAGACAGAAGCGGAAAGATAGAAGTTCCACAGAAGACAGAAGCGGAAAGACAGAAGTTCCACAGAAGACAGAAGCGGAAAGACAGAAGTTCCACAGAAGACAGAAGCGGAAAGACAGAAGTTGCACAGAAGACAGAAGCGGTAAGACAGAAGTTCCACAGAAGACAGAAGCGGAAAGACAGAAGTTCTACAGAAGACAGAAGCGGAAAGACAGAAGTTGCACAGAAGACAGAAGCGGAAAGACAGAAGTTCCACAGAAGACAGAAGCGGTAAGACAGAAGTTCCAAGAAGACAGAAGCGGAAAGACAGAAGTTCCACAGAAGACAGAAGCGGAAAGACAGAAGTTGCACAGAAGACAGAAGCGGAAAGACAGAAGTTCCACAGAAGACAGAAGCGGAAAGACAGAAGTTCCACAGAAGACAGAAGCGGAAAGACAGAAGTTCCACAGAAGACAGAAGCGGAAAGACAGAAGTTCCACAGAAGACAGAAGCGGGAAGACAGAAGTTCCACAGAAGACAGAAGCGGAAAGACAGAAGTTCCACAGAAGACAGAAGCGGAAAGACAGAAGTTCCACAGAAGACAGAAGCGGAAAGACAGAAGTTCCACAGAAGACAGAAGCGGAAAGACAGAAGTTCCACAGAAGACAGAAGCGGAAAGACAGAAGTTCCACAGAAGACAGAAGCGGAAAGACAGAAGTTCCACAGAAGACAGAAGCGGAAAGACAGAAGTTCCACAGAAGACAGAAGCGGAAAGACAGAAGTTCCACAGAAGACAGAAGCGGAAAGACAGAAGTTCCACAGAAAACAGAAGCGGAAAGACAGAAGTTCCACAGAAGACAGAAGCGGAAAGACAGAAGTTCCACAGAAGACAGAAGCGAAAGACAGAAGTTGCACAGAAGACAGAAGCGGAAAGACAGAAGTTCCACAGAAGACAGAAGCGGTAAGACAGAAGTTCCACAGAAGACAGAAGCGGAAAGACAGAAGCGGAAAGACAGAAGCGGAAAGACAGAAGTTCCACAGAAGACAGAAGCGGAAAGACAGAAGTTCCACAGAAGACAGAAGCGGAAAGATAGAAGTTCCACAGAAGACAGAAGCGGAAAGACAGAAGTTCCACAGAAGACAGAAGCGGAAAGACAGAAGTTCCACAGAAGACAGAAGCGGAAAGACAGAAGTTGCACAGAAGACAGAAGCGGTAAGACAGAAGTTCCACAGAAGACAGAAGCGGAAAGACAGAAGTTCTACAGAAGACAGAAGCGGAAAGACAGAAGTTGCACAGAAGACAGAAGCGGAAAGACAGAAGTTCCACAGAAGACAGAAGCGGTAAGACAGAAGTTCCAAGAAGACAGAAGCGGAAAGACAGAAGTTCTACAGAAGACAGAAGCGGAAAGACAGAAGTTGCACAGAAGACAGAAGCGGAAAGACAGAAGTTCCACAGAAGACAGAAGCGGAAAGACAGAAGTTCCACAGAAGACAGAAGCGGAAAGACAGAAGTTCCACAGAAGACAGAAGCGGAAAGACAGAAGTTCCACAGAAGACAGAAGCGGGAAGACAGAAGTTCCACAGAAGACAGAAGCGGAAAGACAGAAGTTCCACAGAAGACAGAAGCGGAAAGACAGAAGTTCCACAGAAGACAGAAGCGGAAAGACAGAAGTTCCACAGAAGACAGAAGCGGAAAGACAGAAGTTCCACAGAAGACAGAAGCGGAAAGACAGAAGTTCCACAGAAGACAGAAGCGGGAAGACAGAAGTTCCACAGAAGACAGAAGCGGAAAGACAGAAGTTCCACAGAAGACAGAAGCGGAAAGACAGAAGTTCCACAGAAGACAGAAGCGGAAAGACAGAAGTTCCACAGAAGACAGAAGCGGAAAGACAGAAGTTCCACAGAAGACAGAAGCGGAAAGACAGAAGTTCCACAGAAGACAGAAGCGGAAAGACAGAAGTTCCACAGAAGACAGAAGCGGAAAGACAGAAGTTCCACAGAAGACAGAAGCGGGAAGACAGAAGTTCCACAGAAGACAGAAGCGGAAAGACAGAAGTTCCACAGAAGACAGAAGCGGAAAGACAGAAGTTCCACAGAAGACAGAAGCGGAAAGACAGAAGTTCCACAGAAGACAGAAGCGGAAAGACAGAAGTTCCACAGAAGACAGAAGCGGAAAGACAGAAGTTCTACAGAAGACAGAAGCGGAAAGACAGAAGTTCCACAGAAGACAGAAGCGGAAAGACAGAAGTTCCACAGAAGACAGAAGCGGAAAGACAGAAGTTCCACAGAAGACAGAAGCGGGAAGACAGAAGTTCCACAGAAGACAGAAGCGGAAAGACAGAAGTTCCACAGAAGACAGAAGCGGGAAGACAGAAGTTCCACAGAAGACAGAAGCGGAAAGACAGAAGTTCCACAGAAGACAGAAGCGGAAAGACAGAAGTTCCACAGAAGACAGAAGCGGAAAGACAGAAGTTCCACAGAAGACAGAAGCGGAAAGACAGAAGTTCCACAGAAGACAGAAGCGGAAAGACAGAAGTTCCACAGAAGACAGAAGCGGAAAGACAGAAGTTCCACAGAAGACAGAAGCGGAAAGACAGAAGTTCCACAGAAGACAGAAGCGGAAAGACAGAAGTTCCACAGAAGACAGAAGCGGAAAGACAGAAGTTCCACAGAAAACAGAAGCGGAAAGACAGAAGTTCCACAGAAGACAGAAGCGGAAAGACAGAAGTTCCACAGAAGACAGAAGCGAAAGACAGAAGTTGCACAGAAGACAGAAGCGGAAAGACAGAAGTTCCACAGAAGACAGAAGCGGTAAGACAGAAGTTCCACAGAAGACAGAAGCGGAAAGACAGAAGCGGAAAGACAGAAGCGGAAAGACAGAAGTTCCACAGAAGACAGAAGCGGAAAGACAGAAGTTCCACAGAAGACAGAAGCGGAAAGATAGAAGTTCCACAGAAGACAGAAGCGGAAAGACAGAAGTTCCACAGAAGACAGAAGCGGAAAGACAGAAGTTCCACAGAAGACAGAAGCGGAAAGACAGAAGTTGCACAGAAGACAGAAGCGGTAAGACAGAAGTTCCACAGAAGACAGAAGCGGAAAGACAGAAGTTCTACAGAAGACAGAAGCGGAAAGACAGAAGTTGCACAGAAGACAGAAGCGGAAAGACAGAAGTTCCACAGAAGACAGAAGCGGTAAGACAGAAGTTCCAAGAAGACAGAAGCGGAAAGACAGAAGTTCTACAGAAGACAGAAGCGGAAAGACAGAAGTTGCACAGAAGACAGAAGCGGAAAGACAGAAGTTCCACAGAAGACAGAAGCGGAAAGACAGAAGTTCCACAGAAGACAGAAGCGGAAAGACAGAAGTTCCACAGAAGACAGAAGCGGAAAGACAGAAGTTCCACAGAAGACAGAAGCGGGAAGACAGAAGTTCCACAGAAGACAGAAGCGGAAAGACAGAAGTTCCACAGAAGACAGAAGCGGAAAGACAGAAGTTCCACAGAAGACAGAAGCGGAAAGACAGAAGTTCCACAGAAGACAGAAGCGGAAAGACAGAAGTTCCACAGAAGACAGAAGCGGAAAGACAGAAGTTCCACAGAAGACAGAAGCGGGAAGACAGAAGTTCCACAGAAGACAGAAGCGGAAAGACAGAAGTTCCACAGAAGACAGAAGCGGAAAGACAGAAGTTCCACAGAAGACAGAAGCGGAAAGACAGAAGTTCCACAGAAGACAGAAGCGGAAAGACAGAAGTTCCACAGAAGACAGAAGCGGAAAGACAGAAGTTCCACAGAAGACAGAAGCGGAAAGACAGAAGTTCCACAGAAGACAGAAGCGGAAAGACAGAAGTTCCACAGAAGACAGAAGCGGGAAGACAGAAGTTCCACAGAAGACAGAAGCGGAAAGACAGAAGTTCCACAGAAGACAGAAGCGGAAAGACAGAAGTTCCACAGAAGACAGAAGCGGAAAGACAGAAGTTCCACAGAAGACAGAAGCGGAAAGACAGAAGTTCCACAGAAGACAGAAGCGGAAAGACAGAAGTTCCACAGAAGACAGAAGCGGAAAGACAGAAGTTCCACAGAAGACAGAAGCGGAAAGACAGAAGTTCCACAGAAGACAGAAGCGGAAAGACAGAAGTTCCACAGAAGACAGAAGCGGAAAGATAGAAGTTCCACAGAAGACAGAAGCGGAAAGACAGAAGTTCCACAGAAGACAGAAGCGGAAAGACAGAAGTTCCACAGAAGACAGAAGCGGAAAGACAGAAGTTGCACAGAAGACAGAAGCGGTAAGACAGAAGTTCCACAGAAGACAGAAGCGGAAAGACAGAAGTTCTACAGAAGACAGAAGCGGAAAGACAGAAGTTGCACAGAAGACAGAAGCGGAAAGACAGAAGTTCCACAGAAGACAGAAGCGGTAAGACAGAAGTTCCAAGAAGACAGAAGCGGAAAGACAGAAGTTCCACAGAAGACAGAAGCGGAAAGACAGAAGTTGCACAGAAGACAGAAGCGGAAAGACAGAAGTTCCACAGAAGACAGAAGCGGAAAGACAGAAGTTCCACAGAAGACAGAAGCGGAAAGACAGAAGTTCCACAGAAGACAGAAGCGGAAAGACAGAAGTTCCACAGAAGACAGAAGCGGGAAGACAGAAGTTCCACAGAAGACAGAAGCGGAAAGACAGAAGTTCCACAGAAGACAGAAGCGGAAAGACAGAAGTTCCACAGAAGACAGAAGCGGAAAGACAGAAGTTCCACAGAAGACAGAAGCGGAAAGACAGAAGTTCCACAGAAGACAGAAGCGGAAAGACAGAAGTTCCACAGAAGACAGAAGCGGAAAGACAGAAGTTCCACAGAAGACAGAAGCGGAAAGACAGAAGTTCCACAGAAGACAGAAGCGGAAAGACAGAAGTTCCACAGAAGACAGAAGCGGAAAGACAGAAGTTCCACAGAAAACAGAAGCGGAAAGACAGAAGTTCCACAGAAGACAGAAGCGGAAAGACAGAAGTTCCACAGAAGACAGAAGCGAAAGACAGAAGTTGCACAGAAGACAGAAGCGGAAAGACAGAAGTTCCACAGAAGACAGAAGCGGTAAGACAGAAGTTCCACAGAAGACAGAAGCGGAAAGACAGAAGCGGAAAGACAGAAGCGGAAAGACAGAAGTTCCACAGAAGACAGAAGCGGAAAGACAGAAGTTCCACAGAAGACAGAAGCGGAAAGATAGAAGTTCCACAGAAGACAGAAGCGGAAAGACAGAAGTTCCACAGAAGACAGAAGCGGAAAGACAGAAGTTCCACAGAAGACAGAAGCGGAAAGACAGAAGTTGCACAGAAGACAGAAGCGGTAAGACAGAAGTTCCACAGAAGACAGAAGCGGAAAGACAGAAGTTCTACAGAAGACAGAAGCGGAAAGACAGAAGTTGCACAGAAGACAGAAGCGGAAAGACAGAAGTTCCACAGAAGACAGAAGCGGTAAGACAGAAGTTCCAAGAAGACAGAAGCGGAAAGACAGAAGTTCTACAGAAGACAGAAGCGGAAAGACAGAAGTTGCACAGAAGACAGAAGCGGAAAGACAGAAGTTCCACAGAAGACAGAAGCGGAAAGACAGAAGTTCCACAGAAGACAGAAGCGGAAAGACAGAAGTTCCACAGAAGACAGAAGCGGAAAGACAGAAGTTCCACAGAAGACAGAAGCGGGAAGACAGAAGTTCCACAGAAGACAGAAGCGGAAAGACAGAAGTTCCACAGAAGACAGAAGCGGAAAGACAGAAGTTCCACAGAAGACAGAAGCGGAAAGACAGAAGTTCCACAGAAGACAGAAGCGGAAAGACAGAAGTTCCACAGAAGACAGAAGCGGAAAGACAGAAGTTCCACAGAAGACAGAAGCGGGAAGACAGAAGTTCCACAGAAGACAGAAGCGGAAAGACAGAAGTTCCACAGAAGACAGAAGCGGGAAGACAGAAGACAGAAATGAAAGTTATGGTTTAATGTCCCATAATTATACTTTTTAAGTTGAACGAGGCCAAGACGGATGAATAATGAAAGTGAATCATTATGAAAATAGTGGTGGAATGGGGATGTGGGAGGAAACGGTAAGAAATCCACGGACAAGATGTTGTACACTGAAAGCTCACACAAATGTGGAATGGAGTCAGAGGCCCCTAGTACCGAAAGCAGTCCTGTACCACTTAAAAATGGAGCTCATCCGTGGCTAAGCGGTTAGCGTACGCGCCTTTAGCGTGGGAGACCCAGGTTCGATTCCCGGTGCGAGCTCATGTGGTTCGGATCACGTTAATCAGTAGGTCCACGTCTCCTATAGCCTCGCTGCTGAACGGGGCGTTAAACCTAAAATCAACTCAACCTCTTAAAAATGTTAAAGATTGCTTTTACCGGACACCTCTTCATATCTATAATAATCCAATTATTTTTCCAGGGAAGTGGAAAAGGAACGAGGTGGTCTGGGACCTCTATGTTAAGTACCATCTCAGCCTTTGCCTAGTGTAAATGAGGAAAAACCTTACCCAAGATGGCAGGCCTAAAAAGATTTTTTACTAGGGAATAGGGATGGCCAAAGGTTTCCGGATTCCATAAAATTTATTTTCTGGAATCGGGAATTTCGCTTTCCGGATTTCGGAAAAATCCGGAATTCGGAAAAATTCCGGAGTTCTTTTCGAAATCCAGAATTTTTCTGAATTCCAGATTTTTTCCGAAATCTTTCCGATTTTATTTTCCGGATTCCGGAAAGTAAAAATTTCTGAATTTGCCATCCCTATTTTTCACGTCTTTCCGACCGAGTGTTCCTTAGTAGGTATCGCTCCTGGAATCGTTCCTATCAAAGGCGAAAGCGTCAGTATAGTGTTTGAGGTCTAAGGATTGAATGAACTAGTGTTGCTCACGAGATTCATGAAATTTCTCATCTCGTCTCGAATTTAAAAATATACATCGTGTCTTGACTCTCGTCTCTTTTTTATATGATATCGAGACGAGGCGAGATTTTTTCTTGCCTCGCATCAACAATAAAAATCACATAAGATCTAAATATAGTTGTAGTTCTATAAAATTAACACAGTGTTGCACATTGCAATAAAACTAGATTTAGATTCGGTATTTTTGTTTGAGATAAAAAAAAAATAATAGATATCCTGAGAACATCCGCGTGGAGGCTAAAAGGAAAAGATCAAAGAGAACTTTACTTTGTAAATTAAAATACTTTCTTTTACTATTCTTGCTCTGTTATTTCTCATTTGTCAGTTTTTCAAAAGATACTACTTTTTAAATATTTAGTGACTAGCTTTCTTAATGTGGGACTTTGTCCCCCAGATCCCCGAGTTTGCTCGGCCTTTCTACCACGTATTTCCCATATCAATAACATGTATCTAATCTTAAGGGATTTCGAGTATAGTGGCTCAGTTGTAGACCGCTTACATCTTGTGCGTGGAGTCTGTATTTTGATCCTGGCCACATAAGTGTGTGGTGGACAACATTCTCGTCAGTGTGTTTTCTCGAGGTGCTCCCGTTCCTTCCCACACTCTCATTTCACCACCTCGTCTGTCATCATTCACTTGCCTTGAGCATCCGTCTCCTTTAGCTTAAAGGGCACAATCATGGAACGTTAAGCTAAACGGTTTCATTTAATTTCATTTAAGGCAGTGGCGTAGGTTGAGGGGCCCCAGAGGGGCCGGCCCGCCCAAAGAGGTCCGACAATGTACTTTGGTACTTTGATGTTTGTAATTTATATATATATATATATATATATATATATATATATATATATATATATATATATATATATATATATATATATATATATTTTGTTTGTAATTTTTCTACATGTACCTATAACAGCACTGCCCCCCCCCCCCCCAACACACATCCTGGCTACGCTACTGATTTAAGGGATTTTGAAATATAGCCATCTTATTACAATAATTCCAACCCTCTCCCGCTTTTTCTTCCTTTCTAAATGAAACGCTGAAATACTTCTTTAATTATCATTAGTTATCTTTAATTACAAGCCTAGAAACCAATTTTCATGCCTCTAACCTTGAAAAACATCGAAACATGACCCCCTTATTATAACAATTGCATCTCCTTTTTCTTCTCTTTTAAGGAAAACAAAAAAGCGCTGAAAAACGTATTTAAGTTAACATGTCTTTAGTCTTAAGGGGTTTCGATACATGGTCATCTTATTTTAACAATTACAATCCCTACCTTTATTTTCTTCCCGTCTTTTTCTTTCCTTCTAAGGGAAACATCGAAAAACATTGAAACACATTTTAAGTTATTGAAAGCCTAAACCCAATTTACATGGCTCTAACTTTAGTCCCTATAGGATTTCGAAATATTGCCATCTTATATTAACAATTGCAATGACAACTCTCTCCTTTTTTTTCAGGGGCCGCGGTGGCTCAGTGGTAGACTGTTCACCTCTGGTGCTTGGGGCCCCGCGTTCGATCCCAGCCCCCGCCAAGTGAACTCTGTGGTGGACAAACACCGTGTGCGTGGGTTTCCTCGAGGTTTCCCCGTTTCCTCCCACTTTCTTCATTCCACCATTTCATTCATTACTCATCATCACCAGGCGTGGGACGTAAAACTCAAAGATTTCATTTAATTTTTCCTCTTTTTTTTTCTTTGTAGGAAAATATTCTTAAAAAACGCTGAAACACTTTCTTGATTATTTGAAAGGAAAGGTCAAAAATACCAAATTTCTTATGTAACCTTAGCAGATTTTGAGATATTATAGACATATCTTATTTTAATAATTGAAACCCCGACTCTTTTTTCCAGCTTTTTCCCCTCCCCCTCTATGGAAAATATCAAGAAATGCTTAAACATATATTTGATCATTTTAAATGATAGATCTAAATACCAAATTTCATGTCCGTAACTTTAACGACTTTCGAGATACGACCTTCCAATTACAACAATTGTAACCACACACTTTTTTCTTCCCACTTTTTATTTCTTTCCTTCTAGGGCAAATATTAAAAACGGTGAAACACATGTCTAATTGTTTTAAGAATTGAAATTTAAGAAATTTAAGAGTTTTAAGAAATTTAAGAAGTCCAAATATTGGATTTCATGTCTCTAACCTTAGGAGATTCCGAGATGTAAAGATCTTATTCTAATAATTGTAATTCCTACATCTTTTTCTTCTCACACCACTTTCTTCCCTTCTGACTCCATTTTTTTTTTAATGTGTCTAAGTATTTTAAATGAGAAACTCAAAAACGGATTTTATGTATCTAACCTTAGGAGGTTTCGAGATAAGGACTTTTTAAGTTAGTAATTGCCACCCCTCTTTTCCCCTTCCCTTCTGTATGTCCTGAAATCCTTCCTTGGTGGGACCTTACATCACAAATCCTATGCCCTGCTCTTTTAAGTTCCTGGTTTAAGAGCCTGATATACTAAAAATAATACAAAATTTACCATTTTTTCTTTTGCTTGGTTCTCATAAGTGAAAGGAGATAATGAAATGCAACTTACCACATTCATTCTACCATGTTATTCTACAACAAAAAATAGGTGAGAACCTGAAAAGGTTTTCAATGTTGCCATCCATAGAAATTATAGTGTTACCAGAATAACATTTCCCCCAAAATCTAAGTTAAGGCAGCAGCTAAAGGAAGGAACTCAACTGCATTTGATTTCGTATCATGTTGTCTTTGAATCCTATGAACTTCTTCTTAAATAACATTATTTAATTGTAATAACTGTGTGTTAAAACTATTTTGTTTATTTCAAACTAAATATAACTATTATTTTAAAAAATAGTTAATAGAATTCAAAGACAACACGATACGTAAACAAATGCAATTGAGTTCCTTCCTTTAGCCGCTGCCTTAACTTAGATTTTGGGGGAAATGTTATTCTGGTAACACTATAATTTCTACGGATGGCAACATTGAAAACATTTTCAGGTTCATACCTATTTTCTGTTGTAGAATAACATTATGATTGTGGTAAGTTGCATTTCATTATCTTCTTTCACTTATGAGAAACAAGCAAAAGAAATATATATATATATATATATATATATATATATATATATATATATATATATATAGTATTATTTTTAGTCTCAGGCTGTTAAGCACTTTGGCTTAAGCGAGAAAGAGATCTAATGAACTTCCACATACACCCAGAGAAGTCCAATTTACGGTGGTATCATTACCCTACCCTTTAAAAAAAGCGTTATCTGCATTTAAACTTACTCAATGCCTCAAACCTTAAAGGTCCGTCTCTCCAGAAAAAACGAAACACCGGGCATGGCTTTGATTAAAACGTTATTCTTCTATAAATATGGCTTTTAATGTTTTTTTTTTTTAAGTTCCTCATAAATTTTAACTACTTTTCTTTTGACTACTTCCTAAAATTTCAATGACGTCATTAAACCTTCCCCTCCAGGCTTCCTTGCTGATGCAGTGGCTAGCGTGATCGTTTTTTCGTGCATGGATTATATTCAGAGAAGTCTGTGCCATGCTGCAAGAATCTTGTAGTTGTCATTTAAAAAAATCTTGCAACCCTACAACATTTCTCCATGTAACACAATTTCGAAAGGGACATGCAACATTTTTTTTTTCATCTTGCAGTTGCAAGTAGTTAAACCACGTGCAACTTTCTGCGTCGTCTTGCTTGCTACCTGCACTATCGCCTTCCCATTGACACCAGGAAAGAAAAAAGTTTAACCGCTTCCGAAACGACGGATTCTTCACTATTTGTCCACTAGAGTGCAGTGCTGCATGGGTAGAGATATGTTTCTTGCTTCAGTAAATAGAATGATAGGGTTGCAACATTTTTTAATGGCAACTAGAAGATTCTTGCAGCATGACAACCTAGCTTAAGGTTGTCATACAGCCTCGGTTCTGGAGACGGACATTAAACTCCAAGAACCAACTCCCCCTTGCACTGTGAGCCCTTCTGATAAGACCTACAACAGCAGTTGGAAGGTAAGAAAAAAATCATTCTCGTGGACTAAGGACCTGAGTAAATCTCAGTTAGGGCGATCTATAATGGGATTCGAATCTGGGACCACATGTTTGCAAAACACGAACATAAGCCACTAGTCTTCTTCCACTCTTTATATACGTACGTTCTGATACAAATTATTTGCAGTAGAAAAATTGGTTTCAAAATAGCCTAATCTTAGAATACTCTATATTGTCGTGTCAATACAGTAACTACAACGCAATTTCTACCCCTGCTCGAGTCGCCACTACAGACGAAACGAAAGCAATAGGATGGTGGGAGTGGGCCAAAAATCCCGGGAAGCCGACCAACCGACAAGCAAAGACCTGAAGAGAGAGAAAATTTTTGGCATGAATAACCAGGAAAGGCCATTAACATGTCCCCCTAACCCCTCCTTCATTGACGTCAAAAGCTCTCTCCACGGCGGGTGACAAGCAGGCATGGGGAAGTCATCCCTCGGCTCACACGGTACATCACATCACAAGCCTAGAAGCAACGGACACATTAGTGGCTATCACGTGATGCGAGCGATGCGATGTCGCGTTGCCAGAGAATGTTCATTAGTGTATCGTAAAAGATAGATGGATGCTTGTTCTGTGCGGGAGCCATATCTAAATGGAAAAGTGCGGAATTTCAGGGAAAATGGAAATAGCTGAACTTCTTTATTTTTTCCACTCGTACGACCTCATAAACATTTTACACCCAAATATTACTACACTTGCGTGCAATGCATATAGCAAAGAAGATTTATAATAGCTTGTTGGATTTTATTAGGAGATCTGCTTTCACAACAAAATTGAAGAGCAGATTTCAAACAAAAGAAACAAGCAAGGTTTTGCTTATTACGAAACCATAGTAGACTTCCGAACTATGAGGATTCAATATGGAAACCGGAAGTGGTGGGAGATGTGTCACTTCCGGTTCTAATATAAAGATAAGAGCTGATATGAGATCTATTCTTGAGATCCAAGTCCATATTTTTAAAGAAAAAGATGTTTCTCGTGATATATTGTTTCTGCTGTTTGGAATCGATATTGAAACCAAAAGTGATCTATCACTCTTGGTTCTAGTAGTACTAGATCTATCCTCTTGGTTCTAGTAGTACTAGATCTATCACTCTTGGTTCTAGTAGTACTAGATCTATCCTCTTGGTTCTAGTAGTACTAGATCTATCACTCTTGGTTCTAGTAGTACTAGATCTATCCTCTTGGTTCTAGTAGTACTAGATCTATCACTCTTGGTTCTAGTAGTACTAGATCTATCACTCTTGGTTCTAGTAGTACTAGATCTATCCTCTTGGTTCTAGTAGTACTAGATCTATCACTCTTGGTTCTAGTAGTACTAGATCTATCACTCTTGGTTCTAGTAGTACTAGATCTATCACTCTTGGTTCTAGTAGTACTAGATCTATCACTCTTGGTTCTAATAGTACTAGATCTATCACTCTTGGTTCTAGTAGTACTAGATCTATCACTCTTGGTTCTAGTAGTACTAGATCTATCACTCTTGGTTCTAGTAGTACTAGATCTATCACTCTTGGTTCTAATAGTACTAGATCTATCACTCTTGGTTCTAGTAGTACTAGATCTATCACTCTTGGTTCTAGTAGTACTAGATCTATCACTCTTGGTTCTAGTAGTACTAGATCTATCACTCTTGGTTCTAGTAGTACTAGATCTATCACTCTTGGTTCTAGTAGTACTAGATCTATCACTCTTGGTTCTAGTAGTACTAGATCTATCACTCTTGGTTCTAGTAGTACTAGATCTATCACTTCTGATTCTAGTAGTACTAGATCTATCACTCTTGGTTCTAGTAGTACTAGATCTATCACTCTTGGTTCTAGTAGTACTAGATCTATCACTCTTGGTTCTAGTAGTACTAGATCTATCACTCTTGGTTCTAGTAGTACTAGATCTATCACTCTTGGTTCTAGTAGTACTAGATCTATCACTCTAGGTTCTAGTAGTACTAGATCTATCACTCTTGGTTCTAGTAGTACTAGATCTATCACTCTTGGTTCTAGTAGTACTAGATCTATCACTCTTGGTTCTAGTAGTACTAGATCTATCACTCTTGGTTCTAGTAGTACTAGATCTATCACTCTAGGTTCTAGTAGTACTAGATCTATCACTCTTGGTTCTAGTAGTACTAGATCTATCACTCTAGGTTCTAGTAGTACTAGATCTATCACTCTTGGTTCTAGTAGTACTAGATCTATCACTCTTGGTTCTAGTAGTACTAGATCTATCACTCTTGGTTCTAGTAGTACTAGATCTATCACTCTTGGTTCTAGTAGTACTAGATCTATCACTCTTGGTTCTAGTAGTACTAGATCTATCACTCTTGGTTCTAATAGTACTAGATCTATCACTCTTGGTTCTAGTAGTACTAGATCTATCACTCTTGGTTCTAGTAGTACTAGATCTATCACTCTTGGTTCTAGTAGTACTAGATCTATCACTCTTGGTTCTAATAGTACTAGATCTATCACTCTTGGTTCTAGTAGTACTAGATCTATCACTCTTGGTTCTAGTAGTACTAGATCTATCACTCTTGGTTCTAGTAGTACTAGATCTATCACTCTTGGTTCTAGTAGTACTAGATCTATCACTCTTGGTTCTAGTAGTACTAGATCTATCACTCTTGGTTCTAGTAGTACTAGATCTATCACTCTTGGTTCTAGTAGTACTAGATCAATCACTCTTGGTTCTAGTAGTACTAGATCTATCACTCTTGGTTCTAGTAGTACTACCCAGACAGCAATTTAAACTTGCTACAAGTTGCCACAAACTTGCTGTTGCAAGGTAAATTAGCTTGCCGCAAGCTATACTATGCAAGCCAATTAGCTTGCTTTAAGCTTGTGGCAAGCTAGTTAGTTACATCTGGGCAAGGCTTGGGGCAAGCTTGTCTTCACAAGTTAAACACAAGTCAAATTATCTCAAACGTCTATCACTCTTGGTTCTAGTAGTACTAGATCTATCACTCTTGGTTCTAGTAGTACTAGATCTATCACTCTTGGTTCTAGTAGTACTAGATCTATCACTCTTGGTTCTAGTAGTACTAGATCTATCACTCTTGGTTCTAGTAGTACTAGATCTATCACTTCTGATTCTAGTAGTACTAGATCTATCACTTCTGATTCTAGTAGTACTAGATCTATCACTTCTGATTCTAGTAGTACTAGATCTATCACTTCTGATTCTAGTAGTACTAGATCTATCACTCTTGGTTCTAGTAGTACTAGATCTATCACTCTTGGTTCTAGTAGTACTAGATCTATCACTCTTGGTTCTAGTAGTACTAGATCTATCACTCTTGGTTCTAGTAGTACTAGATCTATCACTCTTGGTTCTAGTAGTACTAGATCTATCACTCTTGGTTCTAGTAGTACTAGATCTATCACTCTTGGTTCTAGTAGTACTAGATCTATCACTCTTGGTTCTAGCAGTACTAGATCTATCACTCTTGGTTCTAGCAGTACTAGATCTATCACTCTTGGTTCTAGTAGTACTAGATCTATCACTCTTGGTTCTAGTAGTACTAGATCTATCACTCTTGGTTCTAGTAGTACTAGATCTATCACTCTTGGTTCTAGTAGTACTAGATCTATCACTCTTGGTTCTAGTAGTACTAGATCTATCACTCTTGGTTCTAGTAGTACTAGATCTATCACTCTTGGTTCTAGTAGTACTAGATCTATCACTCTTGGTTCTAATAGTACTAGATCTATCACTCTTGGTTCTAGTAGTACTAGATCTATCACTCTTGGTTCTAGTAGTACTAGATCTATCACTCTTGGTTCTAGTAGTACTAGATCTATCACTCTTGGTTCTAGTAGTACTAGATCTATCACTCTTGGTTCTAGTAGTACTAGATCTATCACTCTTGGTTCTAGTAGTACTAGATCTATCACTCTTGGTTCTAGCAGTACTAGATCTATCACTCTTGGTTCTAGTAGTACTAGATCTATCACTCTTGGTTCTAGTAGTACTAGATCTATCACTTCTGATTCTAGTAGTACTAGATCTATCACTCTTGGTTCTAGTAGTACTAGATCTATCACTTCTGATTCTAGTAGTACTAGATCTATCACTCTTGGTTCTAGTAGTACTAGATCTATCACTCTTGGTTCTAGTAGTACTAGATCTATCACTCTTGGTTCTAGTAGTACTAGATCTATCACTCTTGGTTCTAGTAGTACTAGATCTATCACTCTTGGTTCTAGTAGTACTAGATCTATCACTCTTGGTTCTAGTAGTACTAGATCTATCACTCTTGGTTCTAGTAGTACTAGATCTATCACTCTTGGTTCTAGTAGTACTAGATCTATCACTTCTGATTCTAGTAGTACTAGATCTATCACTTCTGATTCTAGTAGTACTAGATCTATCACTCTTGGTTCTAGTAGTACTAGATCTATCACTTCTGATTCTAGTAGTACTAGATCTATCACTCTTGGTTCTAGTAGTACTAGATCTATCACTCTTGGTTCTAGTAGTACTAGATCTATCACTCTTGGTTCTAGTGGTACTAGATCTATCACTCTTGGTTCTAGTAGTACTAGATCTATCACTTCTGATTCTAGTAGTACTAGATCTATCACTCTTGGTTCTAGTAGTACTAGATCTATCACTCTTGGTTCTTGTAGTACTAGATCTATCACTTCTGATTCTAGTAGTACTAGATCTATCACTTCTGATTCTAGTAGTACTAGATCTATCACTTCTGATTCTAGTAGTACTAGATCTATCACTCTTGGTTCTAGTAGTACTAGATCTATCACTTCTGATTCTAGTAGTACTAGATCTATCACTTCTGATTCTAAAAGTACTAGATCTATCACTCTTGGTTCTAGTAGTACTAGATCTATCACTTCTGATTCTAGTAGTACTAGATCTATCACTCTTGGTTCTAGTAGTACTAGATCTATCACTCTTGGTTCTAGTAGTACTAGATCTATCACTCTTGGTTCTAGTAGTACTAGATCTATCACTCTTGGTTCTAGTAGTACTAGATCAATCACTCTTGGTTCTAGTAGTACTAGATCAATCACTCTTGGTTCTAGTAGTACTAGATCTATCACTCTTGGTTCTAGTAGTACTAGATCTATCACTCTTGGTTCTAGTAGTACTAGATCTATCACTCTTGGTTCTAGTAGTACTAGATCAATCACTCTTGGTTCTAGTAGTACTAGATCTATCACTCTTGGTTCTAGTAGTACTACCCAGACAGCAATTTAAACTTGCTACAAGTTGCCACAAACTTGCGGTTGCAAGGTAAATTAGCTTGCCGCAAGCTATACTATGCAAGCCAATTAGCTTGCTTTAAGCTTGTGGCAAGCTAGTTAGTTACATCTGGGCAAGGCTTGGGGCAAGCTTGTCTTCACAAGTTAAACACAAGTCAAATTATCTCAAACGCAAGCCAATTTAAGCGTATTCTCATCAATGGCAAGCTTTATTAAGCTTATTGCAAGCGAAACACAATCCAAAGAAGTTATATGGAATCTTGCACTAAACGAATTTAGATAAAACAGTATGAAATCAGTATAATTTATCCGTCTGACTAAATCTATGCTACAATATATTGTCCCCTCACCTCCCCAATTATTGGAGCATATGCACAACCATGAAAACACCCAAGTCTCCCATCCGCTTCTGCAAAACATCAAAATAAGCATAATTGTTACTGCTTCTTACAAATATCTAACATGTTGCTATATTAGTGGCGAGTACTTGAAATTTCTACCTTTTTATATAAAAACGCAGAAAAATGTTTATACTTTAAACACAGCGTTCAGATAAAGTTTATAGTAAACTGTAAGTTAAATTTGAAGTTTATATTAAAATATCTGCAACAGTTCTGCATTCTTTCGCGAAATAAGTAGGCTCAAATCTGCTGCCATCTATGTTCACATTTATGCTTTATACGTAAATACTACAATTCATTATGCCTCATAGTTACCGAAATATGAGGAAATAAAGAGCGATATTATAGGTACGTGGGACTAGAGTACTAGAGTACTAGACGGAACAATTAAAAAAATAATTAAGTTTGTCCTTTATTCAAGCTGAATGCTAACTAGACACTAACAACGCAAACACTACCTTATCGCCGAAAGTAAGGAGGTCAGCGTCACGTGGATTTTGAGAACAACTGAAAATCGAACGCGCGCTGGCTTTTTACTTCAATCTAAAGAAAAGCGTCTCGCAAGCGAAGCGTGGGTTGCCCGCACTACGGCTTGCGCTAAGCAGAAATAAGCTTTTGTGTATAAGCCAAAGCGAAATAAAATCAAATAAAAGCGGCAGGCAAGCTTGCGGCAAGCAAACATGCTGTCTGGGTAGATCTATCACTCTTGGTTCTAGTAGTACTAGATCTATCACTCTTGGTTCTAGTAGTACTAGATCTATCACTCTTGGTTCTAGTAGTACTAGATCTATCACTCTTGGTTCTAGTAGTACTAGATCTATCACTCTTGGTTCTAATAGTACTAGATCTATCACTCTTGGTTCTAGTAGTACTAGATCTATCACTCTTGGTTCTAGTAGTACTAGATCTATCACTCTTGGTTCTAGTAGTACTAGATCTATCACTCTTGGTTCTAGTAGTACTAGATCTATCACTCTTGGTTCTAGTAGTAACAGATCTATCACTCTTGGTTCTAGTAGTACTAGATCTATCACTCTTGGTTCTAGTAGTACTAGATCTATCACTCTTGGTTCTAGTAGTACTAGATCTATCACTCTTGGTTCTAGTAGTAAACTAGGGACTAGGGACAAAATGTTTTACTGCTCAATCTTATTGTTTCGTTAGTACTCTGTTTCAATCTACAACTTGCTTCTGAAATATTTTAATAAATAATCCCTGATCGATATTTTTGGTAATTTTCCGCTAACCATTCAAGAAGAAAAATATATTGTTTTAATTAATAAAACTAAACAGACAATAATTGAAAAATGTTGGAGTAGTTTTTAAAAGTAGAAGCTAGTGAATTAACCGTTCTTTAAAAAAAAAAAAAAAAAAAAAAAAAAGATACAACACGAACAGAAAACGTGGGAAAGGAAACATTATACCTTGAATGAGCAGACTCTGAAAACCAAGATACATAACAGAGGCTGAGGAATTAAAAAAAAAATCCAGGGGGAGGGGGTAAATCATCTTCTTACGTTTGCTTAGCTAGGGAGGGGAAGATCTACTAAAATGACTAAAAATGTGATTATGTAATACTTGAACAACTCAAGAAGTAAATTAGTACATAATCCGTAGAATATCTCATGGAAGAAGAAAGAAAGTAAATTAGTACATAACACATCTTCTTATTTTAACCGCGGTGGCTCAGTGGTAGAGCGTTCACCTCTGGTGCTAGGGGTCTCGGGTTCAAACCCTGCTCCCGCCAAGTGAACTTTGTGGTGGACAAACACCGTGTGCGTGGGTTTTCTCGGGGTTCTCCCGTTTCCTCCCACTTTCTTCATTCCACCATTTCATTCATCTCTCATCTTCACCGTCTCCTTTAGCCTAACCGGCATAACCGTGGGACGTAAAACTCAAAAATTTCATTTCATTTTTTCTTTTTATTTTAAGCATTTCAAAGATTTTCTTAATTTAGTTGCGTCATTTTTGAAATATGGCAAATATTTATAACAGATCACACTCCAGAAATATGGGCCTTACAACCTTAGTTTTTGATTCTTCCTCGTATACATTGCCGTAATATTCTTTTGGTGAAAATATTTCTGGCTACGCTAGAAAAACAGTATTAGGATGTAAAAGTCGAAAATATAGTAATATTAATATATACTGCGGAAAGTTAAGAAAAAATACCAACTAGAAGACGGTTTTCCCTTCGTTATTTTAGTTAATGAACAATAAACATTTTTTTTTAAAAAAAAGTAGAAACACCGAAATATGTTTGTAGTAGACAGACGAAAAATAAATAAAAACGAAGTAAAATAATAATGTAGTATTTTTTCATTAGGAAAGGAGACATTCCAACCTCCTTAACTCATGGTTATTATGAGCACAGCAACAACAACTTTTTTTTTTCATGTGAAAATGACTGCAAAAGGCTTACTATACCAGTTTCTTTTCTTCTTTCATTATCTTAAAAAAAAAAAAAAAAAAAAAAAAAAAAGACCGAAAAGACGTCACAAGCATGATAGCTTTACGCAATATTTTCAGGTGATTTTTATTCAGAAATTCCTTCCCCATTTATGGATTCTGGGCTTGAGAGGGAGGGGAGATAGAAAACGTATACCCCTCCTCGGTCCCCTTTGTCATGCAGGGCAGTTACGGCTATTACAGAAAAGGTTTTTGAAGTATCTATCCCTCCCTCGCACAGCCTTTCTATATGGAAAAATACTTTCACGCGCATCGACACCCATCTTCTTTGGTTGTACTAGTAGTTGTATCTTTTTACTCTCCCCCTTTTACCTGTTTGAACATACGGCTTTAATTGCTCTGAGAAAAACTAAAGACAACAAAAAGAGTCAGAGAGAGAGAGAGAAAGACTGCAAACGTGACGCGCCTCTGGGTAAGAATTCGAGAATCCAAAGTTTGGGAGTGGTAAGTGCATAGGAACAAGGGGAAAAAAGGAAAAAGAACAATCTGGCAACCCTGCATACCGAGATATAAACAAACCTCGTTTTTCCTCTTCTACAATGCACCAGTCGCTCACACCTGCTCCTACATGAACGCCCCCTACTCCACTCTGCCCCCTCCCGAACTCCCTTTTTGCCCTTTCAGCTGTCCGCCCTATTGTCTGCTTAGTTTTTCTTTTTTCTCTCTTTTTTTTAATAGTATGAGTAGTGATTTACATAAATGGTAAACGGATATGTTAGGTGGTGTAACAATAGCATTTTGATACAGTATTTAACCATTGCATTTTTTTTTTTTTTTTTTTTTTCATAATGAAAATAGAAAATCTTTGAATATGCTTTCAGTGAGTGTTTTCAACCAGCTTAATCGTCAAATGTTTAGGGAAGGGTGCCCATGCACAATCGTCCATGACGCACTCCCCCCCCCCCTTAAAAAATTCTACGATTTTTCTGGTCCCCAGTACTCTCTCCAAGACCAAGGTTTTGACCTCTAATACCCTTTCTTCCTTCCTAGGTCGGCCATGCCAACTAAACCACTGCGCGTAACGGCCCGATTTGTGGGTCTTAGCCGCTCCACGCCATCTGTTAGCGATTGGTGGAACTACGTCCAACCTAGTGACGAACGGTCAGCGCACCGTGTCATTCTATCACTAACCGTCGTATCGGGAGCTTTCTTTCTAGATCTAATGGCCGTCACGTCGTCACTTCCCAGTTTGCCTCACAACGCTGGGTGGACGCCGAAAATCCGGGAAGCACCGGCCGGAAATTCAACCCGGGACCACGCGAACTTGAACCACTAAACTACGGTGTCCCCTTGTGTAAATTTTAAAAGTTTTATATATATATATTATTTTTATTGGTTTGTTAAGAAATTTAATTCTTTCAACTGAGAGGGGCCGCGGTGGCTCAGTGGTAGAGTGTTCACCTCCGGTGCTTGGGGTCCCTGGTTCGATCCCAGCTCGCGCCAAGTGGACTTTGTGGTGGACAAACACCCTGCTCGTGGGTTTTCTCGGGGTTCTCCCGTTTCCTCCCACTTTCTTCATTCCACCATTTCACTCATCTCTCGTCATCACCGTCTCCTTTAGCCTAACCGGCATTTCATTTCTTTCAACTGAGATTTCTATCCATCCTTTCTACCAACTCCCATCATCTGGGCATTCCTCGTACAGGTCGACCGAATGGCGAGCGGGTCATGGCCACAAGTGAAACTTACACCAAAACATAAGAGTTATCAACTATAGAATCTGTTCCCACGAATAGTGTGACAAGGAGTTGACCGAAATCTGCGCGGTGCATGCATTGACCACACCAACTGAACATTCCTTTTAACCTCTGCTTCGTGTCTTATTTTCCGCAAAGAACCAGAAAGAAAAACAAAGTCCGTCGGCATTCTCATTCGCTTCAATGTTGAAAATTATAGTAAACTCTGACTGTGAGAGGTTTACAAAAATGATACACTGTAATATAAAATTACACGCGTTGAACAGAAGTATTTTTCGAACGCTGCTAATTATAAAAAAAATAATTGCAATTCATTATTGCAACATTTTTTTTTTTTTTTTAACAAAAGAGACACTGACCAAAGCTTAAAACTTTACTTTATTTTAAATTATAATTTGTAACTGTTTCGGATATCTAGCATATCCTTCTTCAGACACGATCGAAATTAATGAAAATACAGACATATATATAAATGTTGTTATAACAGAGTTTAAATTCTTTAACCGTCATATATATATTCATTGTTATAAAAAATTTTTAAATTCTTTTAACAGTCATATATAGAGTCATTGTTGTACTTTTTTATTTTTATTTATTTATTTATTTTTCTTATTTACCGAGGCCTTCATCGTATAGGTCTTCGTGTTCACTTTCCATTTAATCACTTTCTTTATTTTTGGTTCTTATAAGGTATTTTCTTATTTATTATATTGGTATAAGGTATAATATAATAAATAATTATTATATTTATTATATTTATTATATATAAGGTATAGTATATAATAATATAAGGCAATATAAGGTATTATAAGGCATAAAAATGGATAGAATATTGCATGAATAGTCTTACTATGCAACATATTGCTAGAGGCGTACTAAATTCTTATGATGCCCTCGGCGAGAAATATTCGCGGATCTCTGGAGAAGAAAACTTTGTAACGCTTCCATTATTTTTTTTTTCACATAGCTAATAATAATAATAAATTGTCGAAGTCGATTATTAATCTCAACGATGTTATGAGTGCTAAACAAATGAAAGATTTGTTTGCTTTCATTATTGCAATGTTAAAGTAAGCTCACTGCCTGTCGCCTATGTTAGTGGCCTAATATTTCAAGAATAGATGATAAGTTTGTTTCAAGCTACTCGAATTCATAATTGTTTGTATTTACATTATTAATTATTGAATCGAAGGGTCTTTTAAAATGTCAGAATCAAATGTATTTAGGCTCGTTGATCTTCGTGAGGCCTCTGAAAGCGCGAGGCCCTGGGTAACCGCCCACCGCTTGGGACGCCACTGACTCAACAAATACATCATAAATATTAAATAATAATAATAATAATAATAATAATAATAATAATAATAATAATAATAATAATAATAATAATAATAATAATAATAATAATAATAATAAATTATATTCAAATGTCATGCAGTGTTGTTTAATATTAGAAGAAAACACAAGTTTTAATTATTTCTGAAATAATAATTATTTCTGTTGTTCGTATGCCGATCGTTTCTGCTATTGTACTGCCTCTCTCTTTAGATTACTTTCTGGTTTTGTTTCTAGCACGTTTAGTTTCCTAACGCTACTCTGTAAAATACCCCTGGCTATTCTGTAGTCGTTGGCAACTCTGTAAAAACCCGTCTGCTACCATGTAGAACAAGTGATACTAGCGACCCCAGGAAACTGGACCCAGTGCTTGGTAGCACTGTATAGGACTGGAAATTATCTGATGGAGATATACAATAGGAACAGGGCCATCTTAACAGCATTTTGGCAACCTGGGCAAGCCAGTGTGCTGGGGACCCATACGACAACTATTTAAGGAATAAAATGTAAATTGTCGATACTCGTTGGGTCCCCGGGAAGATTCAATTGACCCTACGCGTTAAGACGGCCCTGAAAGGGGTAAAAACAGAAATATACAAACTGTAAGAAACAGAGAGAAGTACCAGCGACTAGGATCGATGTGCTTCTGCATGTTAAATTGGCTGCAATATGGACCTCCATGGAGATTAAAAAAAAAAAAAAAAAAAACTGCAGAAAACCTACTTCTCTTCTATCTGGAAGACATGGGAATCATTCATCCCTGTAAGCTATCACTTACGTTTATTCCTGGCTAAATTAAAATTTCAAATTTGTTTCAACCTTCAAATTTGTTTCAATTTGTTTCAATGTTGGTCACAACTATGACCCAGGAAATCACTTATTCCTTGCTCTAGCCATCACTGAGCCTAGCGTAATAAGACATAATGAAGATTCTATAGCCACCACTCACGCTCCAGACAAATTACTTATTCTCTGTCTTCGACCGTAACTCAGACCGATACCTACAAGATAGAAATTTTTTTTTAAAAAAAAAAATCTCAAAGACGAGGCAAATCTACATTCGTCACAGAGGCTCTAACAGCCCTAGCATCCGCCTGAAGAAGCTGCATTGAGGTTTTCTTTTTTTCTATTTATGTGGTCGGAGTTCCTTCTTTTCTTTAAGTTTAGTGATTCTATTTTTCGGTTTAAAATCCTCAAAAAAAAGTTTGCGAGAGTGGACTACGTGTCCCAAATCTTTGGAATTCTCCATCGAATCACTATGAAATGCTACAGTATATACATATATACAGGGTGTTTCAAAACAACACCGACAACGTTTCCGAGATGATTCCTGATACCAAGATAAGACAAAAAGTATATGCCAACCTGGATGCAGAAATTGTCATTTCGAAGTTATAGGCTGCCGAAAACATGAAAAAAAAAGTGAAATTTAAAGGTCCATAGCTCCAAAAATGTGGGACCTACCGTAGTCGGGTCAAGACTTCACTTAGGAACTAATATGTGCGCTATCTAAAAAACAAAAAAAAAAAAAAAAACATATTTCAGAATCCTGTTGTACTCGCGCAGCAATTTTTATAGAGGGAGTTTGTCTACTGGCATATAATTTGAAATGCTCACCAACTACCTCTATGAAAATTGTAGTGGAAGTACCTCAGAATTCTCAAACATGAAAATTTGGGTACGGCACATACTGGTTCCTAAGGGAAGTCTTGACCCGACTACGGTGGGTCCCACATTCTTGGAGCTATGGATCTTTAAAGTTCATTTTTCTCATGTTATCGGCAGCCTATAACTCCGAAATGATAATTTCTGCACCCAGGCTGGTCTATACTATTTGGCTTATCTTAGTGTCAGGAATCTCCTCCTAAACGTTGTCGGTATTGTTTTGAAACACTACATGAACTTGAATGTTGTATACGTTAAGAAAAGCTAAAAGGAAAACAAAGAAATAGACAGTTACACATGTAAACACATACCTGGGAGTAAAAATATTCAATATAAAATTAAAATACGTGTACTTAGCGCTAATTATATGAAAATGTAAATACGTATGTATATATAAATCTTAGGGATGGCCACAAAGTTCCGGTTCCGCGAGGAACCGGTTCTTGGAGATTCGGTTTTCAGAACCGGTTCTGGAACCGGTTCCGGACCTGGATCCGAAAACCAAGTTCCAGAACCGGATCTTAGGAACCGGTTCCATACCTGGATCCGAAAACCCGGTTCCAGAACCGGATCTTAGGAACCGGTTCCAGATCTGGATCTGAAAACCCGGTTCCAGAACCGGATCTTAGGAACCGGTTCCAGATCTGGATCTGAAAACCCGGTTCCAGAACCGGATCTTAGGAACCGGTTCCAGACTTGGATCCGAAAGCCCCCAAAGACCCGTAAATGAGGCATAAAGATCACCTTCAAAAATAATGCAAAGAGGACCATGCGCTTGTGCCTTCCTCGCCCAGACACGCTTGTGCCCCCAGAAAAAAAATTTTGGTCCACCAGTGGGTGTTTAGCCAAATGAGTTGGCCAGTTTGCCTGTTTGACCAATGAGTTTGCCAGTTACCCAGTTTATTTAGCCAAATGAGACAAGCTGCCGCCGCCTGGGCGCCTGCCTGTCGCTTCCACCATTTCATCTAGCATATTGTTCACAGCTTGCCAGCAGCTCGGGTTTAGCGTAGGGATGGTCACAAAGTTTCGGTTCCAGCGGAACCGGTTCTGTTTCAGAACCGGTTCCAGACCTGGATCTAAAGAACCGGTTCTAGACCTGGATCCGGAGAACCGGTTCCAGACCTGGATCCGAAGAACCGGTTCTAGACCTGGATCCGAAAAACCGGTTCCAGACCTGGATCCGAAAAACCGGATCTTCTAGAACCGGATCCGTTCAGACCCGAAAACCGGTTCCACTAGGAACCGGTTCTGGCCATCCCTAATAAATCTCTGGTCAGACTAACCTATATTATTAACAAATCATTACTCATATAACACAGTTCCACTAATATTAAATTTATTTATTTTTTTTTTAAAAAAAAGTTAATTTATTTTTTTAAAAAAGTCAGGACGAAGAATTCTCCTGATTTTTCTCCCAAATGATTTTAATGCTATAAATTTGTTTAAAATCACGGAGACTACATTGAACGGTAGTTTTCTTTAGAGGACAGTTCAAGTTATGATCGTTAATACATTTTTATGTTATATGTTTATTAATACATTATGCTACTGGAAACCTTATTTTTTGATGCACCCTCGCATAATTCGATACTGTGTTATTCATAAATTATATCTTGTAACCACAGGAAGTCGTTTCTCGTTTGAGAACACCCCCCCCCCTTCTCTATGTTTGATATAAACATATTTTTTAATCAATAATACATACTAATAAAAATCACGAATCTGCTTACAGGCAATGGATGCTCTCTCCCACGCAAAATCTGAAATAGCACTGATGTTAAAATGTAACGTAAAAATCGTCAGATACAAGTGAAAACTTGTAGTTTCCTTTACATTATGCACTGCCAACAATGATTTGACCCAGTGGCGTCATTTAGGGCTCCAGAAGCGGAATATCTTCCCCCCCCCCCGTTTTAGATTTATATAAATTTTAATCAATCAATGGAGACAAGTGAAATTTCCCTTTTAAAGAAGGGTTCTTCCCTCCCGAGGCAAAATCTGGAACGACACTACTCCTTTGACCTTGAAAGCAAACACGAATTCCGTTAAGAAAACAAAAATAAGCTAGATATGTAAAATGCATATTTATTTTAAATTGCTACTCTCCATTCTTTACGATCGAAACGCCGGAAGCACTTTAAAATCGGGTGGCTAACTTATTACTAGGTATGATCACAAATATAAATAAAATATTGGAGGTAAATGAGCTGGCAACATTGACCTTGTTTTTATTTCACTTTTATCGATCCCCCTTCCATTCGCTTTGCCCTCCCTTTTTTCTCAACGACACTACTTTACTCTCGTGCTTAACGCAGAATGTATTTCTTTTATTTAGTTTTTTCCCTCCTGTTTTTTAAACGGAGAGATCTTCGGAATTTTCTTGCCTGAAGCAAAACCAGGGTTGCCATGCTGTTTTCACTGATCGCGTATATTATGATATTCATCTATTTTCTTTCTTGGATTTTATTTTTATTTCCTGAAGCGTTTAACATAACTCATTGAGATTATCTTGTTCTTTTCTGTACACAGTTTTAAAATTATCAGATACGGTATTTGACACATCTTTTTAGACCTTATTTTTCAGTGTTTCGCAAAATAACAGATAAGGGATAGGAAAGTATGGAATTTCCCTCCAAAATTGCTTACAGGCTATTACTGGTCTTTCCAAAAACTATATCTTTCCAAATTGCTACATCATTTTGAGCTATGATTTTAAAATTGTAATATTTCTATATTCAAAATTTTTGAAATAACGGTGTATTTGTAGAACACTTCAATAAAATAATAACTGTGGACAAGAATAGGCCATCACGAAACTTGGAAAGAAATATAAATGACTATAAGGAGTCAATTTTCATTTACGCTTTGCCTTATAACATGCAAATTATGTATATAAGGACAATTATTATATAATGTGTAGTAACGAGGAAATTGAAAAGAGTATCACATTAAAACACAATCTGTAAGTCCACCAAAAGTGCTGCACACGACAGTGACTGCAAATAAAGCCTACCCCTGCGTCTGTGTCACTCACTTTTGTGTCATTTGCTGTCGTTCTTTCAGCCTCCGACACCTTCCGACGAGCACGCATGTGGTTCGGACCACACATTAAGCTGTCGGTGCACATCTCAAATAGAATTACCATGGAAATAATTGTTTTAAAGAATATTATTCGATGGTTTACCATTGTTATTGAATATAAGCTCCTAGGTGGGGAATCAATCAAATAAAGAAGAAGTTGAGTGATTCTGAAATTGTTCAAGTATATTTAATTGCGTTAAAAGTTATTGTAAAGTCATGTTCTAACTGAGGCATCAAAAGAGTGGTATGTTCATCTCATTTTTTCCCCCCATTGCGTGAACTGAAATCAAACAAGTGCCAAAATGGTGTGTACAGGAGGAATTCTATCTAATGGTTTCCTAGCAGTGCAATCTGTATGGGCACTGCAGCTGATGTATGGCAACAATTTCGACCAGATGCTTGCTGTCCCATGGTTCGTGTCTGCTTTACTTGCTTCGTTTCTTGGGATTATGCGCCATTTGTCAGGAAGCAACGCTGTAACAATTATTGAAGACTATTTCTATTGGTTCAACTGTATCATTGCGACTCCGCTTTTTGTTTCTCAAGTGTGTTTGATTGCGGGTGCAAAAGAGATGGGAGTGGGTGCTCAACTCTTGTCTGGTATCCCTTTCATTACAACCTTCTTCCACAATGACAAAGCCGAATTTAATGCTCTTATTTTGGGGGCTGTCTGTTTCATGTTAGGAATTGTGAGCATCAAAAATCAAATATGCCACGGAATTACTTCTGCTGGGTGTATTTTCTTTAATTTCTTTCTGGGCCCTCAAATAGCAAAACATGTTGGAATGTGTAAAGATGATCTTTTAATTATTGGATTAGGTGTGACCTCTACTTTTTTCTTGCTTACACTCTTTCCAAGAAGTTAAGAAGTTGCTTTTCTATTTTGGAAAACTAAAAATTAAGCGAGAGATATGTAGCAGTGAATTTAATAAATAATTGTTACTAGAACTATGACTGACCAAGAAAAGAAGAAAAAGTTGGAGAGTATTGTTGTGTGTAGTGTTCTGTAATGATATTATATATAAATAAAATCTACGTAGTTATTTAAATTAACATTTGATCACCCTTCATTTGTATATTCTTTGTCTGCCCTCTGAGATGCGAATACTGCTGCCGAACTCGCTGGTGGTTAACCCTTTCCGGACCTAGTCATTTTTGGCGTTTTCTTAGACTTTCAGTTAATGAATTATAACTCAGGGACTTTTTACCTGATTGATATGGTTAACACCTTGATTTTTCAGAAGAATCTGGAAATTTTGTGGCGTAAGTTTGATTGCAGTGTTGCCAACGGGAGGGAAATGTAGGGGTGAAAATTCACAAAAGAATTTCCTAACAGAAATGTAAGATATTTTGGAGCTGACACCACTCTTGCCACATGGGTTCAAGTCACCTTAAAAAATTCTTTGGTGTGTCAACAACGCACAGTCAAAACATGAAGTAGTTAAGAAAAACTTTTCTCTTATAGTACACACGAAATTTTGACGCTTTTTCCTTCAGAAGCAAAAATCAACACTTATGCAGGTGCTGCAGCACCCCTAATTATCCTTTCAAACTTTCTATGGTGCGTTGTGTTGGCCAAAGACGAGGCCTTCAGATACTGGTATTTTTGTTTCAATGTTGCCAACAAGAGGGAAATTATAGAGGGAAAAATAGGATATTTTCCGAATTTTCACCTAAAATCGGGAATTGAAATTTTCTGAGGCTGGAAACACTGGTACCAGACAGACGCAAACTATCATAAAATAAACTTTGGTACACCACTAATATATCTTAGAAGTATCATAACGATATCTAATAAACTAGGCATGTCATTTAAAATAAATATCTCATTCTACCTAAAAAAAAAAAAAAAAAAAAAGTCTTTCCATTTAGAGAACAAGTCTACTGTAAACCTCAACTGTACTTTCTCTAATCACAAAAATGAAAATGTATATGATGCGTTGCGTAGGCCAACGACGAGGCTTTCAGATACTGGTATGTTTATTCCCATATGGCCAGTAACAGGGAAGGAAAATTATGGAAAGGAAAATGGAATATTTTTCCGGATTTTTTCCTAAAATAGGGATTTAATATTTTCTATGGCTGGAAACACTACTACCAAACACATGAAACCTATCATAACCTTTTCACTACTGAATTAATTCTGCATGTCTGAAAAATTATTCTGTACTTAGTTTGACTTGAACAAACATAAACAAGAAGATAATGCTCTTTTTTTTTTTTCACTTTCTAAATGTTCGCGGGAAAGTACAGAGTATCCCTTCTGGAGGACATTGGTATTAAGTGGTAAATTTGGTACTAAATAGAAAAAAGGGCATGGAATTTAGAAATACTACAATCATTAATCTTTGTGATAAAGTTGTCATATTTATTTGCC
The DNA here is from genome assembly GCF_964235325.1 of Thermobia domestica. Lineage (NCBI taxonomy): Eukaryota > Metazoa > Arthropoda > Insecta > Zygentoma > Lepismatidae > Thermobia > Thermobia domestica. Next base: position 176,551,607 of record NC_137471.1, on the reverse strand, counting down.
TTAAGATACTGTACGTACAACATTATGCTTGCATAACAGAGTACATTCAAAGGTATTACCATGGAAAATTAATTTTTGCCCTGATAATAGTGAAACCTTGACAATTATGAAATTCTATTTGATAACTATAATTCAATATCATAGGCTACTTACTTTTCGATAAAGATTCATATTGTATTTATAATATTATGAAAACAAACTTTGTGTTCCTTTGCTAAGATAAAACAAATTATAATATGTATAAGAAATTAATGTTCGTAATTTTCCCTATACTTATGATCATTTGGACTCACATTTAGGTGTAAAACATCTAATGACTAGGTGGCTCGATTTCGGAAGTGGCTGCAGCACCCGGATTTTCTAAGGCAACTGTGTCAAGGGTGTACCTTGAATACCAGGCTTCCGCTGAAACCTAACTGGACGGGCAAACTGCCGCGGTCAGGGGTGTGTCGATGATAGGAGTAGATGCCGACTGGCCGCATCGTAACAGCCGATAGACGGGCCACAGTGCGTCAAATCACAGAGCAGAACGACAACGCCGTGTTAGCAGCCACACAATCCACAACCACCTACTCGTCATGAGATGTAGAAGCTATTGGCCTACAGGAATACCCCTCTAACCACACAACACAGGAAACAACGTCTAGCATGGGAAAAGCAACACCACCACTGGACCGTGGATATGTCAAAAAAGCTTCCCTGGACAGATGAGTCACGTTTGACATTGTTTCATGCCGGTGGACGGGTACGGGTGCGTCGCCAACCGCACGAGGCAATGGATCCATCGTTCCAGCAGGGAACTGTGCATGCCGGTGGTGGTGGTATTCTCATCTGGGGCATGATTACGTGAGCGGAAACGGGTCCCCTAACACGTGTGACACGGTCGCTCACAGGTGAAAGCTACTGCGATCTTCTGGATGACCTGTCATTTGCTCGGCTGCAACATCCGGATGGTGACTTCATCTTTCAGCAGGACAATCTTCAGCGCTGGCCCACCGCTCTACGATGACAGCAGACTGGTTTGATGACCAATTTTCTTACCATCCCTGGCCATTATGGTCACCGGACCTGAATCCATGGTTTGGTCCTCTTCTCATTATCTTTGACTTTGTTGACTCCACACTGATCATCCACGCTGAACTGACTTGTCTACGGAATTGCTAATAGGGTTGCCAGCTCTGGAAAATAAAGAAACAGCAATCCCTCAAAATTCCCTATGATATAGGTCTAAGTGTGAAGTATCTGTGTTCGGACCCATCCACGGGAAGGAAATGTACTATCATGAACAAAAGTGCATTAACACCTGTATTCTGCATATCCTTAGTACATTTATACATTTACTAATAAGCTTAATAGATACATTGTGCTATAAATGAGAAACTGAAGTCGGTATTCATCATTTTATTGTATTTATCAGTAATTGCCACTTGTTTAAAATTATCGAAACAGCTGAACAAAAGTACAATCTTTACGTGATAATTTTGGATTTGGAAAATGAAATTTATTCCTTAAACTTATACCTTAACTACAGGAAATTGCTTTCAGAAGTCCTTTTTCACTCTCAATAAATGTATAACATTTCTTACAAGTAAATTTCAAATTTTCCCTGAAACAGTCCTTGTCATATATTTAAAATTATCTAAACAAATGAACGAAATATATTAATCTTTGATAGATGGTGAATGGTGAATCTTTTGGATTTACAGAATGAAAATTACTTTTTAAATTTATACTTTGAACTTGATGAAATTGCTTCGAACTAGATACAAATTTGAAAAAAATAATGGTCATAAAGGGCACTTCAATTGAAGTAAGAAGTTCGTACCAGTCACCGGCTTTAATCAAACTAACAGCAATATTTCCGGCCAGGCACGTGAAAAACTGGCCAGTTGGCAACCCTAATTGTTAGTGGAATAGCTTTGGTTCTTATGATGAACGCCTCTGTGTGGTGTTGCGGCAACCATACGCTATTTCAGGGCCGTACTGCAACCCAAGGGCCCACCGGGAAAGTACTTTGTAGGGGATCCACTTACATGTACGTACTACCCCCTTCCCCGACAATAAAAAGAGTCCGGGAGTGTCACTCGGATCAAGTATGCTGAAAAGTCTTAAAATGCATATTTAAAACTTTTTTTAAGGCAGTAATTTCTCTTCTGGCAGTGACTGATCTGACGTAATGCCCAATCCTCCCTTTTTCTCTTGCAACTGTACAATCATCTGCACAATCTCGATTACTTTATATCTCCCCCTAAAATAACAATGCTGCACTTGTGCCATAAGCCTTTGAAATGCGCCCCTGGTGCATATGCAAATACATATATGAATCATCAGAAGTAATTTATACTTTATACAAATGCAACACTTTTCGATTGTCCTGTATTAACAGCAGAATCGTAGCTAGGGGGATGAGCGAGCGAGGCCGTGACCTCGGGCGCTGATAGCAAGAGGGTGCCAAACGAGCAAGAAGAAAGAAAAATGTTGGAAATGAATAAATGACGCGTCTCCCCGAAAAAGTATTGGCGCCCTATTAAATTGTTGTGAAATTGCAAAGGAATAAATTGTTTTATTTTATTTTATTATTATTATTTTTTTTAATCTTCCTCGCTTAGCTCGCAACCTAAATTTTCAATAAGTCACAACAAGTTTTTACTTATTACTTAAATAAAGTTATACCTATATGATTTATTAATGACTAGGGATGGTGCGCACAGACAAGCTTCGTGGCTGTCTCGTCTCAAAAATGTGATGTAAAAGTGATGTCTCGACTCGAAAAATGTATATTTCTCTATTGGAAGAGCCGTGTCTCGACTGGATTTTTGTCAGGAAAATCGTGTCTCGACTCGTCTCGTGCGCATCTCTATTAATGCCGATGTGATATAGAAGGCCGCAAGCTGCTGTTTGCGAGAGAATATTAAAAATGAAGGTAAACAAGGGGAGTAATAACATTTTCGAACTGGAAGCAGCTGTAGAATAGGGGAGTTAGAACTTAACCTATCGAATTTCGTCTTTTTCAAAGATTGATCGCTATCAGTGACCTTTTCTTATCCCATTGACATGAAATGCTTCAAATTTACATAAATTTATTTTGATGATTTCACCATCAATACTTGTATTGCCAGGATATATTTTTTGTGCATATGCAGTGGCGTATATTTACGATTTTGTTTCGGGCGGCTTTGCTAACTTTATTCGTGGAAATATGTAAATCTGCAAGATATTTCATTTACTTTAAAATAGTAAAGAAAATTTCGGTGGGAGGCTTAGTCCTGGAAGCCCCCCTTAAATAAGCCACTGTGAATACGTATCAAGTTGTGATATTTTTATCTACAGACGTGTTCATAGACTCAACATTCAGTTTCTGAATATTTTACTGTTCTTACAATATTACGTCAGAAAACGCGTTTGAACTTAGTCCAATTTACTGTTTTGTAATTCTGTTCTAATTTCTTGTGATCATGGCACATGCTTTTCAATATCAATTAAACAAATGCGTACGTCACATTTAAATATAAATATTATACGGTGTGTGTATTTAAATTGGAAACAAAAAATGAAATCAAATACTTACAAGAAAATGATCCCTCGCACAAAGATTATTTCTTATGAAATCCGTTATTCTTTATTAAGTCTTTTATCCTTTGTGGCATGCTATATACGAGTTTAGCACATTTTGACTTCAATTCAGCATCATGATACCACAAATTGTTGATCTCCTCGTTCAATTGATGTTTGGTTGTAATATACTTCTTCTTTAGCTTTTCCTTCATGAAACTCCAGGGGTTTTCAATCGAGTTCATATCAGGACTATTGCCCGGCCACGGAAGAACACTAATTTCGTTGTTCTCGAAGAATTTTGTCACAGTTTTGGCCCGGTGAGATGGGGCTCCCTCATGCATAAAGATGAAGAGTGCAGTCTGGGGAAGCAGTTCTTCTTGAATAACTTGTAGGTATTTGTCGTTATTTCATTGTTCCTTCTATTATATGCAGTTTCCCAGGCCCAAAGACAAACATCACACCGCAGACCTTGACTGAAGTAGGATGCTTCATTGTTTGTTGTAGTCATTCCAACTTGAATTCCTCTCCAGGTCGGCATCTCCCCCAGGCGGTCCCCCAAAATTTTAAAAATTACTGAAAACATTTTCACCATAAAATTTTTGAAAAATGATATCATCACTCCTATATAATTCATGGGCCTTTTTTAACATGTTGAGAGGGCCCATCATAAAAGTTTTAGTGGTGCCTCCTTGTACTTTCCGGTCCAGGTCCCCCAATGGTCTTAATCCGGCTCTGTATATTTTGTATACAGGAAACAACAGTGCTGTAAAATGTAAATGATTATTTAATTTCAAGTTATGGTATAATTTGTGATTTCAGTTTAGTTAATACTTCAATATTAGAAAAAGTATAGAATGGGGAATCAGGAACATTTCAAGGGCTGAATTATGATAAATGTGAAAGGCTGTTTTCGCAACATCGTAGGCTGGCAACGCTGGTGTCGGGGATTAGCTGACTGTATTGCCGGTACTCGACGTGTTAACGTCCTTCGTTCACTTACTTCCGTATGCGAGGAGTGCGTGACGTGTGCCTTTTTGCTCATATACCGCTACTTACGATACGAGGCGGAGGGCCCACTAAAAAATTCACTGTTGAGGGCCCAGCGGGAAATTTCCCGGTTTCCCGCCAGGCCAGTACGGCCCTGTGCTATTTCCATTTATAGTCCTATCCTTAATTATAGGCTCAATTGGAGGCCTAAATCAAACATCCCTACGTAAAATCATAGCATTCTCTCCAAATGTTAGTAATAAAACTGTCATGGGGAAAACAAATCATTAATATTGGGTGTAGCCTTACTCTCTAGGAAGAAGCCGAAATCTGATGTGGGAAAGATTGAAACGCAAGGTTGAGAAAAAATGTTTGGATTGGAGAAAGTGCGAAGAGTTGCAATGAAAACAGTTGGAAATGTTTATTTAATGTTTTATTTGAAAGATAGCTAATTTTGGTATTTTAATAGAAAAATAAATAAATAGATAAGGTGCAGCACCTAAACTTCCTAACTCTAGAGACAATCGAATATTTTTACAAATCTCTGTATATTTGGTGTTTTGTATCAAATTACGCTCGTTTCTCAGTGTGACTTTTATGAATTCTAGTACCCCCGGCATAAAAACATCTTTCCTCCTGGTTCTTTTTTCCTTTGTTTGATCTTGCTGTGGGAAGACTCATTACGCCGCCATTTGTAGGTTGTAATTGGTGAACCAAGCTTCAGTTGCAATTCTACGAGTGACTCATCCTTTTGTACGTGTATGATAAAAACGGGCTGACGGTTCCAGAGACAATGTGATAAAAATGAGAAGTGCTGAGTGAGTCTCAGGTGGAACAAAGGATGCTACCGATGCTTTCTATTTAAACCTTCTGAAGACGTTTTGGCGGGCGTCACAAAACTCACTTTTCCCACACAAATCTGTTTGTCTATTATTTTAGAGCGAGACGCCTATCTTGGGAAAGTGCCCCTGGGTTTTTCTTACAACTGACACTCCAGCCTCTTTTATATTACTAATACTATTAGTATCACTACTACTATTACTACGCCTGCTATTTCTTTAGGGATAAATTGTAAAAAAAGAAAAGAAAAGACTCATTTTGTTCTTGCGTTTCTTTTATCTCAGACTGCTGTTTTGTTAATGCTTTTTTTTTTCACTTGATTTAAACGTCTTTCAAAGGTGGAAAGTGTTTTTCTTTAATTGACGTGGAACCTGTTTCAAAAACTTGGCTCCACAACATACATATGTACATACGCGTGTTTATATATGAGTGTGCGTAAAGGGTTAAAAAAGCAAACTAAAAAAGCAATGGGAGGGGGACCAACATAGCATAGAGGAGCGTCTGGAATGTTTTTTAAATAGAGGGATCTTGCACGTGCTCCAAAGAAAGCGACCTGCGGCTAAAAATAATCACTACAGATCCGTCACTGACCTGGTGCGTTGCGTACTACGCTACTATGCGAGAAAACAAACACGGGCTAGCAACACGGAACGCTTTTGTTCCCTGTAGTGTTGGCATATACTGCTCGATTCCACCAAGGGTCACAAAACGTGTGTGCTGCTTATACACTACATAACACCATATTTTAAAATGTCCAGGTTTCTTCTCTCTCATCTGGATGTCAATATTGACAGTAACACACAAATTATTACTTAAGTTGCCTCATCCTGGCGAAATTAAAATACCGCTAATTTTACAGTAATTATGTGATATCTTCAAATAGATAAAAGATAATTGAAATGTGGAACAAGAGCGCCCTAGACAATATTATTTTGCGTGAGGTACCGTTATCACAAGTCACTTAGTGGCTTTCCGTTTTCAGCCGTCTAGAAACGCGAAAATAAATGCCGATTTTCAAAATGGCTCGAAATCGAAAGCAGATAAGTGAGTCGTGTTATTTGTATCTTATGTAAAATGATATTGTCTAAAGCGGTCTTGTTCCACATTTCGATTATCTTTTATCTATTTGAAGGTATAACATAAGTACTGTAAAATTAGCGGTATTTTAATTTCGCCGGGATGAGGCCTCTTAACTCTTTAAAAAACTGGGACACGGTGCTAGAGCACTTACTCGGTAGTAGTGCGTAGGATCCCTGGTTCGGTCCCCGTCCAAGTAAATTTGTGGTGGATGGGGATTGAACATCGTGTGTGGGGGTTTTCTCGGGATGCTTCCGTTTCCTTCTACATTCTCATTCTACCAATACTTCGATCATCATTCGCTTGCTTTTATCATCGTGTTTCTTAGCCTACAGGGCATAATCGTGGAATGTTAAACTGAAAGAATTAATTTAATTTAACCCTTAAAAAGTGGAATTTTTGAATGTAGGAAACTTTCAAAATGTGGAATGATTTCTACTTGTCTTGGAGGATTTATGGTAATAAGTTGAAACTTAGTTACTTCAAAGCTAGTATATCATCTTCAAGGTGGAGTAAAAGGTACGAAACAGAAACCACTAGGTTCTGTTTGATCTGTATTTTATTTTAGAACAAAATTGGATTCTATGTTTTCCCTAAAGCGACTGACATAAACAGTGGCGGCATAAGGCAAACTGGGGCCCGGGGCCAGTCAAGTAGGTTGGGGCCCCTTTTCAAACAATCGTGATTTATACACTTCTGTTTTTGATATTCATTTACATAATCATTCTTTCTGTTTGCTCCTCCACCTTTCCCGTTGGTGTGTGTGTTTAGATCATTATAATCTGGAATATATTAAACAAATAGGGCTGACATTCAGCATCCCTGTCTATTTTTTAAATGCTTAGAACCGCCTTCAGTCTGGTATCTACAGATAAAACTGGACCACGATTATCATTGCATATTTTTTTTTCTTTTTTGTTCATTTTTTAAACAAAGGACACGATAGAAAAAGGATTAGGGATACAAGTGTAACGGAAACTACAACCCACAACAAAAATAACAATCCAAAACGTAACAATGAAGAATCCAGAATTTATCCTACACCTATACTATCGTAGTATCAACGCGTACTGTAATTAGATGGAATAGTGGAAGTAATGCTCCTAATAATACAGTTAGAGACAAATTTACGTACAAAACGTAACAATGAGTTGATATTGCAAAAATTGCAAATAATAACATAACCGATGCGATTTTTAAATGTAAGCTTTATGTTTTCTAGAATATTTTTGTTCGGTTCTCGCCTTTGTTGTTTCTCCTGCGCAATTTCTCACATGGTTAAGTTTATTCAAAGTTTCTCACCTGTCTGAATTTACATTAGATGGGTTTTATTTGATTAGATTTTTCTTCCTAAAATTAGCCCCATTCACTTTAACATTCGGTTCCTCTCCAATGATAATGTACGATCTATATAGTCCCGCTGCTTTTGCCGAAATATCAATGAATAGTTAAGCACTAGAATATTTCTCTCCTGCTTGTCTTTTTTACTATTGTTTCCAGATTTCGCACTTGTTTATGGTTACATTATTTTGTATTTAATAATTCAGTCATGTTTATATTCTTCACTTATGACTATTTCCATTACCATTTACTAACATACTTAGTATCAGAATATATTATAACAAAAAATCCTGAATATATTGAATGATTGGGGATATTATAGATTAAATATGTGAGCACAGGATTCTACTACGGGTTATACCATCCTACTTTTCATTAGGAGCTATCACCAGTCAATTGACAAATCTTGACAGTTCTTTTATTATTCTTTTAGTACTTTTGGGGGCGCGGTGTTTCAGTGGTAGAGCGTTCACCTTCGATGCTTGGGGTCCCTGGTTCCAGGTGGGCAAACACCGTGCTCGTGGGGTTTTCTCGGGGTTCTCTCGTTTCCTCCCACTTTCTTAATTCCATCTTTTCATTCATTTCTCATCATCACCGTCCCCTTTAGCCTAACCGGCATAATCGTGGGACGTAAAACAAAGATTTCGTTTTCTTTTGGTACTTTTGTATTTTTATTGCCTTTATTTGAAACATGAAATTACTTTCAACAGTGGTTCCTCTTCCATATTAGCCTGTGTTCCACCAACATTCAGAATGATACCTTCCTTGCTTTGGTAGCGGCGAAAGTCTCAACTATATTATCAGAATCCAGTGGATGCTTTTTCATTTTCGATAGAAAGAATGGCCAGATTCGTAAATCTTTCCTGACTCATTGTGGAACGCAAGTATGATTTTATCAATTTCATTTTGATGAGAAACCTTTCACATGATGCGACAAATGTGTTATCAAAATCTGAAGAGCGGTTGCCAAACTTTAGTAAATTTCAAGCCCCATTGAAAATATATATTTCAGGATAACTTGTGGTGAAAAGTCAAGTTGTTCTTTAGCTTTCTGAGCACACCTTAGTGAACGGATTAAATCCTTACAATCCTGGCCATCCAGGTCATTCGGGTAGAACAAAGCCAAATCAGAGCAACATGTTTTTAGTCTTTCCTCGCTCTCATCATCTAGCTGCTGCACAAAGTCGGCCATAGAACACAGGAATCCAAATCTGTCGTTCAGGTCATGCATGAGTAAAATGATCATTTGTTGTCTCATCTCATCTAGAATTTCATTGATAGAGCGCTTCACTTCGGCCTGTGCAGTCCGGTTTCATACTTTGTTTCTCCGAGCATGCATATCCTTGTACTGTGTGTACCCACAGTTATGTCCCATGCCCTGCAAATTCTTTCAGTTGTGGATATGATTTCCTTGTCCAGCTCAAGTTTCCAGATATTAATGGTGTTAACCAGGCTCTGTAACTGAATAAGAGTTTGATTGAAACTCATATCCTGAGATTGAAGGCATTTTTGGATCCGATCAATATATAAGAGATTTGCAGACCAGAAATATAGTAAAGTGATGAAGTTAAATGACTGGATGCTTGCAAGAAGAAGACCAACATCTCCTCTAGTATCAAGCGTTTCAATCGAAGTGTCACGCAGATCTTTCAACGGATCAATTACTTCATCCAGTTGACCAGAAAGTGCCTTTAAAGATTCTGCTTTTGATCTCCATCTAGTGTCATTTTCACGTTTCAGACCAATCTTTACGTGATTTTGCAGCACATTCCATCGGTGAATAGATCTAGAGAAGAATACCAACAAACGTTCCATTGCTTCCAACAAAGTCACCGCCAGAACGTTAACGTGCGCAGCATGTAAGCCACAAGGTTCAATGAATTATTGTTACAAGGAACGAAAATGGCCAAAGGACTTATATTCCGTATGAAAGTTTGAACTCCAGAATATTGCCCGGCCATTGTAGCCTGATTATCACAAGACTGGGCTCTAGTTTCTTCAGTATTTCAGCAGAAATACTCTCAGCAGTCTTTCCTTCGACAGAGATGAAATCAATAAATGCTTCCCGAACTTGAACAGAATCACGTTGTATGTCAACAAATCGAATGATCTGTGACAAGTGTTCTATATGAGAACAATCAAGAGTTGAATTAAATATAATGCTGAAGTATTTTGATTATTTGAACACTTGTTTTCTTATTGAACATTTTCTTCACTCTAAATTTGTGGGCTGAAATGTAAATTCATACGCGAAAAAACAAGAGCAGAAATGGGGAAACCAGCTAAGCAAAAGGGTTTCGCTCGTTGTAAATTTGACTTGTAAAGTACAAAAGAATAAAGACAGAAGGAAAACAAGTGAATCAGCGACTATAGCGTCTGCACCAAAGAGCTTTTAATTAGGAATAGAATGCTAGTACCCTAATAAAGCATTATATACGTTGATTCCTTCTTTCTACCCTTCTCTTAAACTGATATATGAATAAATAAATAAATAAATAAATAAATAAATAAATAAACAGTGATAGTTTAGGAAGCAGGCTAGCAGACGGGGCCCCATTACTTGCATCATAAGACCTTAGAATGTAAATAACACAATATACTTTGACTTTCATTATATTTTAATCTACACTCAGCTTTTCCTTTAAATTTCTCTGAGGTCATTTAACAGAGTGAAACTTTATATTTTATTCATATTTTAATCCACATACATGTTTCCTTAAAATTTCTTTGGGGCCCCAAGAGAGTAAAACTTTTATTTTATTTATTTTTCACCTACATTCAACTTTAAAAAAAAAATTCTTGGGGGCCCCAAGAAAGTGAAACGTCTGTTTTATTTTTCCGCCTGCATTCAACCTTTTTCTTTAAAATTATTTGGGGGGGGGGGGGGCAAGAGTATGAAACATTTACTTTATTTTTCACCTATATTCAGAGCTTTTTCCTTTAAATTTCTTTGGGAGCCTCTAAGATAATGAAACTTTTATTTTATTTATTTTTAATCTACATTCAGTATTTTCTTTAAATTTCTTTCGGGTCCCCAAGAGAGTGAGGCCCGAAGCTTATAGTTTAGCTTGTACGGAAATCCAGCACTGATTAGCTTTATTAGACAGATATTTCTGTTGTTTCGTCCGTTATTTGGAGTAATATTGATTGACAATTAATTGCGTGTAAATTTAGGGAAGGTGTGGATTATAAACCTTGACGGCCCTTGTACGGGTGATGCTAACAAGGTTCCTTAGTAATTATTTTTACCTACCGTCGGGGGCCCCCTACAAAGTGGGGCCCAGGGCGAGGGCACCGCTCGCCCCGCCCTTACGCCGCCACTGGACATAAAGAAGTAAATAAGGGGGGAGGGGGGACACGATGGTTCAGTGGTAGAGCGCTTAACCAAATATCGTGAGTAAGATCTCCGGTTCGAAACCCGTCCAAGTAAATTTGTGGTAGACAACATCGTATCTGTGGGATTTCTCGGAGTACTCCCGTTTCCTCCTACATTTTCATTCCACAAATCCTTCCATTATCATCTACTTGCCTTAATTATCGTCTCCCTTAGCCTAATGGGCATAATTCTGGCACATTAAAATCAAATATTTCATTTCATTTTTTTTTCAAACAAGCATCTAAATAATCTACTCTTCCAGCAGATTAAAAGCTATATTAACAGCAAATGATATACTTTTTTTTTTAGCGCCACAATATTAAATTATTTTGATTTTTCTCAAAAAGTACGCATGAGAGTTCATCTTCAAGGACGCCATTTTATTCAGATCGATGCCATCTATTCAATACAAATTGTAGTTAAAGAATTAAATATAATTTTTGGCATTTATCTCATTATTGACCATGCTATGCATTGTCGTGTTGGTAGCGTCACAATGAGGAGGTTGATGACGGTATGTACTTCAATATGAGTTTCAACATAATAAGAATAAACTTTTAAAGTGAAAATGACGAAAATCTAGGACGAACGGACACCTAAATATGTGCGAGCCTGCCTTACTAAAAATAATAAAAAATTTACCATTTTTCTTTTGCTTGTTTATTCATCAGTAAAAGGAGATAATGAAATGCAATTCACCACAATTATAGATAATGTTATTCTACAGCAGAAAATAAGAACGTGAAGAATGTTCAGTGTTGCCATCCATACAAATTACAGTGTTGCCAGAGAAACAATTTCCCTAAAATCTAAGTTAAGACAGCGAGTAGAGGAACAAACACAACTGCATTTGGTTACCTATCGTATTGTTTTCGTTTCCTGTGAACTACTTTTTAAATAATAGTTGTATTTAGTTTGTAATAAACAATAGAGTTTTAACATACAGTTTTTAAAACTAAATAATAATGTTAATTAAAAAGTAGTTCACAAGAAACCAAAACAACATGATACGTAATCAAATGCAGTTGAGTTCATTCCTCTACTCGCTGTCTTAACTTAGAATTTAGGGAAATTGTTTTTCTTGCAACACTGTTATTTCTATGGATGGCAACACTGAACATTCTTCAGGTTCATATTTTCTGTTGTAGAATAGCATTATCTATTATTGTGATGACTTGCATTTCACTATCTGCTTTTACTGATGAATAAACAAGCAAAAGAAAAATGGTAAATTTTTTATTATTTTTAGTAAGGCAGGCTCTTAACCGGTTCCAACAGTTTCCTGACTTTCGCCTATTTTGTGAATGCGAAATGTGAAATTAAAATATAACCCTTTTCCAGTCACTTAAAAGCGAAACACTTGCTTATATTCCGATTTTCATCTTCTTAACTTGACACGCTCGTAAGTTTCTCTATTTTTGGCAGTATCTCGTTGACCCTCCCCCCTTTTTTTTAAAGGACTCCCATTTTAATCATAACATCAAAGAAACTATATTCCAACAATCATTTCAAACGATTCAGCTGTTTTCTCGTGATGAGATCACAAACAAGGTAATTCAAATTCTTAATTATACAGGCGAAATGAGTTATGTAATTTGTAAGGGTTTTACATCAGTATTAGAAACCATTCTTTTAAAAACTACCCATTAAATCATAGTTTAATCTTGTATATGTATCATGAAGCAAAAAAAAAAAAAATATATATATATATATATATATATATATATATATATATATTTTGAATTGTTAGCTCAGCTATACGAAATATGAAAATCTATGGAACATCTTAAGACTGAACTAACCACTGGCACAATAACCCTCAGAGCACTCAACTTATGGTACTGGTGGTCACAGGCGTGCGCAGAACCTTGGATTAGAGGGGGGTCGGGGCAAATCAATAGCTGTACTCCTGTAGATATGCAAACACCTTGTAATCATTACTTTCTTTATAGTTTAATTTTTGTTTTCATTGGCCCGTAGGAAGCGATGATAACAGACGTCTTTCAGGGTCAATTTTTGTTAAATGTAACCCTGTTAAATGTAATAAACTGAGAAAATTATTTAAAAAATCGAAAAAAAACACAATGCCAAAACATTAGGTGGGGCGAGCGCCCCCACGTGCGCACGCCTATGCTCATGGCATTGAGGTGAACTGTAGTCAGCACATCAACCCTTGTCGTCGTTAATTCTGATTTTCTAGAACGTATCTCTGTGTTTCAAGAAGGTCCCCAATTATCCTCATGACGCTAGATAAACGCTGCAATGCCAACACCTCTGACAACCATCTTCCTCTGGCCACATCCGGTGCTGATTGACTTCATTGATCTCACGAGAATAGGTACGCCAGAGCAGTTATGATTAGTTGCATTAAATAGCAGAAACTTTACCCCAGTGAATACTTAACATCAATAGCTGAAAAATTAAAAAAGTGCGTACATTCCTCCTCTTCGCTGTGTAAAAACATGAGTCACACATCAGATCGTATATCTCAAAATTCCTCGTTTTCCCAAAAATCTGTATTAACTACTGAAGAACGAGCATACATCTTCTTAGTACGTTATGCACAGGGCTAGATTAAGACCCTCAGAGACCTTAGCGCTTAGTGCCCCCATACTTCAAAACAGGCCCGTATCCAAAGGGGGTCTGGGGGCGACCTCCTAAATTTTTACTGCCTCCCCTAAAATTTTCACGATAGGCTTGCAAGTGAACTATAATATGATTGGATCGGGCCCCCAACTTCTAACGCCCCCCCCCCTACATTTTTGGGCTGGCTAGCGGCCCGCTTCAAAATATAAGCAATAATAAACCAATAAATACTTTTTATTTATCGAAATTAAACAAAATTAACAGTAAGATGCAAAATAATGTCTATTTTTTACATTTCGATTTCATTTATATTTGAAAAGTTTCTCTTATTTTTTAAAAAAAATTGTAAAACCTTTAATCAATATTACGCGTATTATTACTCAGTAGATTTTGAGTTTAACGTCCCTTTCAGCAGCGAGGCTATATGAGACAGAAACTACTCATTAACGTGAATCCGAATCACATGAGCTCTCACAGGGAATCGAACCCAGACCTCCCCGACAAAGGCTCGTACGCTGACCGCTTAGCCACGAATGAGCTCCTATTATTATTATTATTATTATTATTATTATTATTATTATTATTATTATTATTATTATTAGTATTAGTATTATTTTTGCCAGGGATATTATGTTTTTGACGAAATATGTGGTTCACATCAAAATTGAAATACTTTCTTTAAGTTGAAAGACATACAGATTGCTTATAAAGTTTCCTCTGCTTTTATTTGCGCTATATAGGGGAGCTTTTCCCTTTTGATTTCCTGACTCTTCGCAAAGGTCTGCATTGTCTGACAAATATAAGTCTTGTTACTATAGTAGTGTATAGACTTGTACCTAAGTGTAATTTTCTGATTCAATATTGGTGGTCCTTTTGCGGATTCTGGTTCAGTATTGTATGATGTGGCACATGGATTTTGGTAAATTCAGTTATGAATAATTTCTACGGTGCCTCATTTCTTTCATGCCATAAGCATGTCTTTATTTTGCTCTGTTTACGCGTTATTTTTTGACTATACATTGCCTTTACTTACATTTATACAACGCTAGATTTCATGTTCAAGGCTTTTACGTTCTTAATTAAAGAGTTTGGTTTACCAAAAACTCTTTTACACAGTAAAACATGTCTTCAATGAACCCTTTATTAAACGGAAACTTGTATTAAACGGAAATATTTCACGGTCTCATAAATTTATGGCGGAAATCGTATCAAATTCCCTTAACTAAACGGAAACTGTATTACGCGGAGAACGAAAATCAAAATAAGCCTCTTAACGGATAATATCAGGTTTCGGAATGCAGCATTTAGAAAGTTTTTAGACATACTATGAAAGGTTAGATATATATTTTCGTAAAACAAAAGCAATATACGGCTATTATATATATATATACTACATGCTTTAATTGAGAATTATACGGAAAGTCTGAAAGGAAAAGAGGAGATTGAGGAAGGAGAGAAATAAGGCATTGAGTTGGAAGAAGAGTTTAGGCTAAAGAATTATCAAGATTCTCTCAAAAGTTTAAAGGAACTGCAACATTTTGTTTTACGTCGAAATGACACTGATAATGCTTGGTGTGGTTCCTCAGGCTAAAAATCTCTGCAAAGTTGAGTAGACAAGCAGCAATGTGTACAGAAAACTCTCCTTGACTGCTGGAAAAATTAAGTTATTGTGTCTACAGTATTTTTTTCGTTCACTGTAAGTTTTGTGTGTATTAATTTGTAGTAGAAATAGATACTGTAAATTAAATACGGTACGTATTTTATCTCAGTATGTCCATTATATGCATGTCCTTTTTTTTTTCTTTTGCGTAGGTCTACCTTCGTTAACCGGAAACCTTTGTTTAAAGGAAATTTTGGCGATTCCCGTCCGATCCCGCTAAAGACAGGTTTTACTGTATATGTATATTTTACTGTATCCGTCCGAGGCAAGCAAAATCTCAAGACCTACTTGATGAATCACCATAAATTTTGCCCAGGGTGTAGTGGGTCAGAAATTAGGAATTCGGTACGTTAATGGAGGTAATCCAGTCACCGGAAGTGGTGCAAATAAACCATTTCCGGTTCCAACGTTCATCGCTATAGACTAAAAAAGTAAGAGATAGCAATCAATTAGAAGTCCCAAGTATATATTCCATCTCAATTCTACTACCACATCCGGTTTCAATATTAAGTGAGAAAATGTCACGCTGTACAAACCAAACTCCTCCACCCCTAAACTTTGGCTGCCCCCCTAAAAGTTTCGCGGTAGGCTTGCAGATGAACTATAATACGGTGATGAAGTATAATATGATTGGGTCACTCCCCCCTAGCTTCTATCAGGCCCTCTCTAAATTTTTGGGCTGGCTACGGGCCTGAGACGTATGAAGAGCTTTCTAGACCTAGTGGCCATCAGCATCATGTATTTTATATTCATGTGACTCCCCAGTTTGCTTTACGACACTGAGCGGACGCCGCCCACCAAATATATATCTATTTTGCTATGCTCGCTTATTTTACATTGAAGTTACGAAAAAAAAAAAAGTGTTCGGTTGAAAATGTTGAAAATATGGAAAACAAAATGCATCCAAGTAGCAGTTGGCTACAATTAGGAACTGAACTTCGTGCGCTAGCTCCCTCGTGGCTAAGCGGTTAGCGTACGCGCCTTTGGCGTGGGAGACCCGGGTTCGTTTCCCGGCGGGAGCTCATGTGGTTCGGATTCCACGTTAATCAGTAGGTCCACGTCTCACATAGCCTCGCTGCTGAAAGGGACGCTAAACTAAAATCAACTGAACTTCGTGCGAAAAAATTATTTTGTTTTTATTTTGTTTTATCATAAAAAAAAATGAAGTTGACTTTGTTGTGCGTAATTCTGATTACCCGTTTCTCCAAGTCATTACGGAATCAAAACTTAATTAAAAAAAAAAAAAAAAAAACTTATATGGACACATTAGAAAACAGCTAGTAACTTAAACAACCTGTAGAATACCAAAGTTAAAACTTTTTAAAATATCACTGCTGTTACTTTTTCATTACTTTGCTTTTCATTATCATACCTGTTTGTGATGAATACAAAATGTTTACTATTTCACTGTATGTAATAATAATAATAATGATGTTTTCTTGGGTGCCGAAATTGCGATGCAAAACTTACAAATTGCGATGTAAATTTCAAGGATGTAATAAAATAGAGGATCTGCCCATCCAACAAAATCGTGAAGCCATACGTCACAGCTTCGCCACACCCACTCTGCCCGCTCCGCGCCACTAAGATTGCAATGTTTCGAGCCAACAAACATGGCGGAAGCGAGAGCAGCCAATCAGACGTCCCGGCTCACACGATGCTCGCTTACTTTTTTTGGGTTCACTGAGTTTATAGGAAGAAGATACGTATGGACAGATCCTCTATTTTATAACATCCTTGGTAAATTTACATTTGTTTAGCATTTTGCTACGCTAAAGTCAAAATCTAAAATAAATAAAACGTTGAATAGATAGATAGATAGATAGATAGATAAATAGATAGACAGATGGATAGATAGATACAGTGGCGGATCCAGGATATGATGAAGGGGGGCTATAGCCCCTATAGTCCCCCTTGAATCAGCCATATGTATGTATACTCTATCCGTAAAATATGGCTCTTTGAATTTCTACTTAAAACCCAAGTTTAGTCAAAGTGGATAAGTTTCGTCGACCGTGTATGATACTTAGATACTGTTCTTTGTGACTGAATTGTTTCAAAAAATAAAAATAAAAAAAAAGTGATCGAGGCAAGTCGTGTAATGTTTATTTAAAGCAAAAAAGGGGGGAATTATATTTCAAATTCCTTAAAACATTTGATGACATTAGCTTTTTGATTCCTTTAGACTCTACTGAGTAATTAGACCGTAAGTGGTAATTTTGTTTAAAATTGTTTAAGAAAAGTACTGTCTTCACAGTGTTAAAAAAAAAAAAAAACAATTAAAATATTCAAGTAAACAAAGTAGAAAAATACGTCTACAGGGATTTAGTACTAATTAAATCTAGTAGAAACTTGCTCTCTTTTGCTAGCTAAGTCTGGCAACACTTTTTGTTTCAGTTAACGAGCTTTTCTGGGGCACTCAGTAGGAGGTAGTGGTCCACGACACTCATTTGTTATTCTGGAACGCTCATTCCTCCGAAAGACTAGCTGTCTACACTCTGCAGGTCTCTCTTTTTTTTCTCTTCAAACACTATTAAAAGACGTAATTTAATTTTGATCCGAGTTAATTTGATTTCGTTCAATTTGCATTGAAGCACTAAGAGACGCGCCTTGAAATAAAGGATTTTGCTTCGATCCCCGGTGAGAAACAAGGCGTAGCTAAGAATTACGAAGCCTAATTAATAACTAAAAGAGGGCAAACTAAAAGGATTGGTTTCTATGTTTCTCCTTATATTACAATCTGCAGAATCTGCGAAGTACAAGCGTTCACAAAGCAATATCAAGAGTTTTAGATTTCTTTCTTTCTTTCTTTCTTTTTTTTTTTTTTTTACTTCGAGCGACGACAGGAGAGAACAAAGTTTGATGATCGAAAAGAAAAAGACGAAGAAGAAATGAAGATTTCAACGAATTCATAGTCCCTACACGTTAATAAGGAATCTTTGATCATTTGTCTGTTCATCTCGATGTACATTCATGTCCAAAATGATTGTCACATATCTATCACTGTCTTCTTGTAAGAATATAATTTGATAATGATCTTGCAGGGTACTTTTGTTACTGATAGTATGTGTATAATCGGGAAATGTATATTTGTGGTAAATTTCATAGGAAAAGAATTATAAATACGAAAATTAGAATGAGTAAACCAAAATGGTGCTAAGTGGGGAAGAAAGTTTTATTTTCGTTTTATTGTTGTTATTTACTGCTCTTTTGATATGAAATTTGCCTTTGTCGATTATAGACATATTAACATTATAAGAAATACCGGGAGAATTCGTTATCAAATTATATTCCTACAACAACATATTTATAGACATGCGACATTAATTTTGGACATGAGTGTACGTTACATAGGTACGTTATATTGCATAGAGACCATTCTCCTTAAGAGCCTGACATACTAAAAAAATAGTACAAAATTTTACCATTTTTTATTTGCTTGTTTATTCATAAGTTAAAGGAGATAATGAAATACAACTTATCACTATCATAGATAATTTTATTCTACAACAGAAAATATGAACAAGTTTTTTCAGTGTTGCCATCCATAGAAATTAAAGTGTTGCCAGCATCACATTTCCCCCGAAATCTAAGTTAAGGTAGTGACTATAGGAACGAACTCAACTGCATTTGATTACGTATTATATTGTCTTGGAATCCTGGGAACTATTTTTCTAAAATAATAGTTGTATTTAGTTGGTGATAAACACAGTTCTAACACAGTTATTAAAATTAAATAATAATGCTATTTAAAAAAGTACGTAGTTAACAGGATTCCAATACAACATGATACGTAATCAAATGCAGTTGAGTGTGTTCCTTTAGTCGCTGCCTTAACTTAGATTTTAGGGGAAATGTTATTCTGGCAACATTGATTGTCATTTCTATGGTTCGATCTCAACTCGCGCCGTGTTGACTTTGTGGTGGAGAAACACCGTGCTCGTGGGTTTTCTCGGGGATCTCCCGTTTCCTCGCACTTTCTTCATTCCACCATTTCATTCATTTCCCACAATCACCGTCTCCTTCGCCCACTCGGCATAACCCTGGGACGTAAAACTCAAAATTTCATTTCATTTTCATTTTTTCTATGTATGGCAACACTGAAAATTCTTGAGATTCATATTTTCTGTTGTAGAATAACATTATCTAATGATTGTGGTAAGCTGCATTTCATTATCTTCTTTCACTGATGAATAAACAAGCAAAAGAAAAATGGTAAAATTTGTATTATTTTTTAAGTCAGGCTCTTGACATATCCAGACAAAATTTTAATGTTTTAATATGTTTCTGGAGGCAATTGTTTGGAATTTTCTTTCTAGCACTCCCCTAAAATAGTTAAGAGTAGTTTAACTCAGGGTGAAAATCAAAATTTGCATTTTCTCAAACACGCCTCTATCAATTTTGTTGACATTCAGGTTTGATTTCAGGTCGGAGCTTTCGATCCCACGTTAATCAATGGGTACACATCTCATGTAGCCTCGCTTATGAAAGGGACGCTAAACTAAAAATCAACTCAACACTACTCTATCGATTTTGTTTATCCATATTATAAAAATGAAAGTAACGATGTGCGTCACTCTTATAATTTCCTGAACCACCGATCGATCTCGATGAAATTTTCAACATAGATGAGATTGGGGTCTGGGGTGGTTTTTATCTATTCACTTTGACGATAGAACTTAGGGGAGGGAAGGAGGGGAGATACAAGACTAAATAAAACTTAATAACTCTTGAACCACCTGACTGATCTTGATTAAATTTTTAAGATACATGAAATTGGGGTCTGGGGTGGTTTTTATTATTTCACTTTGATGGTGCAACTTAGAGGAGGAGATATATTTAAAAATGATCGAAAGTAACCAATATTAGTGTGGAATCCATATTTTTCGGGGTCGCTGAGATGAACAGTGATACTTCTGATGTCGCTTAAATCCACTAAAAACAAAAACAGCCTATTTCACGGATCCAAACACATGAGACAAGGAGCTGTGCATTTATTTATTTTATTTTTTTTATTTTAACCCAGCGAAGCGGGTTATTTCATATATAAATCAAAATTACATTCACAGTATTATAACACGGTCCTCAAAAATCATAAAGAAATATTTTATTCTTGGAAAACTTATTTTCAAAAACTAAGGCTATTTTGTTCATATTTCTTAAATATTTATATGTAGTAATATTAATAACGACGGAGTGGCGGGGCCTCATTGGTAGAGCGTTCGCCTGTGATACGTGTGGTCTATGATTCGATCCCAGCTCGGCTTTGTGGTGGACAAATATCGTGTGCGTGGATTTTCTAGTGGTTCTCCCACTTTCTTCACTCCATCATTTCATTCATTCTCATCATGTATTTGCTCTTCCTCCTTTAGCCTACATGGCATAATCGTTGGACGTAAAACTGGAAGGTTTCATTTTTCGTTTTATTACATTGTAGCGTAAGTGGTTTCTCACTTAAAGCAAGTCCCAAAGTCAGATGTTTTATTATGGGATCATCAACGTGCACTTGCCTTCTGAAGAATATCAACGTGTCCATATAAATAGGATATGCGTATAGCTCCCAGTAATGGACATGTATGTCACTAAAAGTGTTAAAATGTCCACAAGAGGTAATTAAGTTTTTAGAGGGAAGGGAATTACTTCAGACAACTTTTTCAAATCTAACTAGTAATACCTACCCTTGTTACTTTACTTATAAAGGTAATCAAGAAAGTTCTGTCGCTTTTTGTGGAGATCTGTGTTCAACTGACCATGACACCGTGATTTGAATGCAAATGGAGATAAGACGAAGGTCAGTTGTTGGTGTGGATATATCCAACAATACTACCTGGTTGTGGCAGTTTAGTTACACCGTGAACTTGCGTAAGGATAGAGTGAACATGGGACCTCCACAGAGCACCATAAAAGCGTGTATGCTGTACGAGTTCAAATTGGGGTCAAACGCCGCTGCAGCGGGGTGAAAGATATGCGAAGCCTTTGTTGAGGGTGTCGTGCCTACGCAAACAGTGCAGCGGTGATTTAACAAGTTTAAGGACGGTGACGAAACAGTCGAAGACGCGCCATGTACCGGAAGACCATTGAAGCATAGTTATGTCGTTCGAGGCGTCATAACGAACGCAGCATTAAGTGTTCGCAAATTCCTTGCCCACAAATCTATTGAGAAAGTTAACTATACTTTATTCCCTTGACTTAGAACACTTTCACTTTTAGATGTTCGCAGAAGTAAACAATATCTTCATAGAGAATATAGCACAGGCTTATCAACTATATGATAATTGATCGAGATATACGATAATTTGAGCTTTAATGCTACATATGATAACGTACTTGCGCTAATAGGTGAGTATATACGATAATTTTAGAATACATACTTTTTTGTAGTTTTTGAATGCAAATAAATTGTAAAAGTATATTAAATAATTATAAAACACATACATTGAGATTTTTAACAGTCATTCCCGCTAAAATAAATCAATAACGATTTGAGAATTTTGAGTTGATTTGATTTGATTTGTAGTTTAGCGTCCCTTTCAGTAGCGAGGCTATGTGAGACATGGGCCTACTGATTAACGTGAAATCCGAACCACATGAGCTCCCGCCGGGAACCGAACCCGGGTCTCCCGCGCCAAGGGCGCATACACTAACCGCTTAGCCACGGAGGAGCTCTTGAGAATTTTGATATGGCAACCCTGTATTCATTCTTTAAATTCAATTACGTTTACAAAAGGGTGGAAATATTGTTTGTTCGGAGTAGGGTTAATAATGATTTTTTTAAAAAAATGATGAGAACAGTGAATTCAATGGGATTTTGGTTTGGTTTAGTTTAACGTCCTACTGTTATGCTTGCTAGACTAAAGAAGACATGGACCTACTGATTACAGTGGAATCTGAACCACTTTGGTCGTTCAACAATACCACCACCGGGAGTCGAACCCGGGACCACATGAACCGAAATTAACGTATCCAATTGGAGTTCGAAACTGAAGATTACTAGATAAGCTTATTATATATTATTACTATTATATATTATTACTATTATTATACTTGTTTCTATAATTAGTACGTGCATAACGAATGAAAGGTTCTTTTGTAACATGTTATAACTTTGAAGACGAAAATCTATAATTTTGTTATCCGAGGTTAGCAACCCTGTTATAGCGACACCCTGAACCACTGTTGCCAGATTGAGCTACAAGTAGTAGTGGATTGGGTGATTTTTTTTTTTTTTTAAGTGCTCTCGCTACAAAAATTTCAAATTGAGCGACATGCTACGTTTCGGGTCTACTTTTAATTATCTGCAGGCTATAGCTGTTAATAATACGCTACTTTTTATGTATAATTTTTATATACGAAATAACGAATTATTAGATTTATATAATACAATAAAATATTTGTTTGTTAAATATTGTATTCACAATGAATAACAGTTATACCTAAACTAATATGTTCGATACTAGCTCAATTCTTGTTTTATCACTTTTCAATCGACAGATGTAGACTTTTGTTAACTTTGCGCTGTTGCAATATCACTGTCTTAGTTAATGCCACGGGCTACTAAAGCCTGTGACAAACATCTTGGCATTTCAGCTAAACAAATAAAACGCAAGCTCTGGAGCGAAGATGCCAAGTGGTAAAGGGGTGTGGCTATGGCTAAGCAGACAAACTACAGCGCGATCAAGTGGCAGGGGATAGACGTGAATGTGTACAAAATAAATGTGGCAATACCGCTGGCCTCTCATTTGCTAGTAGCATTTAAAGGGAACTTGGAGCACCGCCTTCAAATGCCAAGATGTTTGTCAGGCCCTTTAGTTATGCGACACTGTGTAAACGTGAACACTGCAAATTTAATTGTGCTTCTGTACTATTCATACTAACATAACGCGTAAGTCGAGCTACAGTAATTCTTCGAAAATTCATGGTTGCTAGATAAAGAATTTAACGACTAAATTAAAGAAGTGATGACGAAAGATATGCCACATTGACGTGATCCCTAGTCTTCCGTTGCAAGTGCTGCTATCGGTTGAAGGAATTCCACTCGCTTTCTCTCGCTTAGCAACAGCTGAACCCTTATTGGCTCAACGCGTGGGTGTGTGAGGGTGTGAGCTTTAGTTCGCATTTTTGCCACGGCTCAAGACATTTTGGCAGCACAATAACAGTGAATAAATATTAGAGATGCGAACGAGACAAGATTTGAGACTGTCTCGTCTCGAAAATGTGCTGTAAAAGTGATGTCATGACTCGAAAAATGTATATTTTTCTATTGGGAGAGCTGTGTCTCGACTCGAATTTTGCCAGGAAAATTCTGTCTCGACTCGTCTCGTGCGCACCCCTAATAAATATACAGTAAATTTTGTAAAGTGTATTTCAGAAACCACAAAACTGACTTAAGCAAATATGCCTTCTTGGAAATCAGAAAAGTCAACCATTTTATATTATTACTGCCTGCTTAGTTCATTGCACACTGCAGTTCTATTGCAGCTGATGTAATATGGTGATTGCCGTAACACAGCACCGATAACAATCCGAAACACACTGCAGTCGCCGCCTGACCATTGTCAGCCCAGACATTTGACGTCTGATATTTTATGGTTGAGCTACAAATAGTTCAAATCCACTACTTTTGGAGCATAACCTCGCTATTTTTTTAATCTTCAGATCTGGCAACACTGCCCTGAACGTCAAGTGTTTCGACGACAAACGTAGTGCACAGTTTTTCAGAGAATGAGTTCCAGTAATATTTCCGGAAGTGGTAGTGTATTTTTATTGTAGGGAGATATAATCTACTTATTTGAACAGGTTTTCGTTATCTCTTATCGTTTTAGCTCTAGACAGACAGACAGATGGACTGAGTTGTTCTATAAGACTGCCAATACATCTACATAACATAGTTTGGATGTATATAAAAAAGGATACAGGACGGCAGACAGGCCACGATCAGTCTTTGACTTGAGCTAAAAAGAGTTTGCTAATCGTATGTATGTAATTCAGAAGCTTCTTCTTCATCGTCATGACATAACTTTGATGAATGATATCAAGACAGAGAAAGAAGAGAACAAACTTGTGATGAGGCAGGCCGTGAAGACATGTCTAGACTTCTTGATTCGTGCTATTCTGTCTGCTTTGACAAATGGCTCAGCCGACCGAATAAAGAACGCACACTCAGTAAGTGTTTATCAAAAGTGTCTGAATTTTGATAATGTCGACTGTTCTCATATTTGCTTTTTCTTTTCTAGTATTGTGAAACATTTAAATTAGAAGCAGTGAACTTTGCAAATGAGAGCTTTTCAACAACAGCTACCGGATGTTTGTTATAAATAAAACAGTTTTATCGTTAGCGAAAAATATAATCTTTTTAATATTGCATTCACAACACTTATTTCTCAGTTTTACGAATCTCGATTGTACGGATTTCGGAAGCAACAGACTAAAGTTAGAGCAGCCGATTGAGTTTAAAAGTCTTGGTTTTAAACTTTAAAAAAAAAAAAAAAAAAAAATGTTAAATGTATTATAGTACTCGGTATCAGGGACGTACGCAAGGGGGGGGGGACCGGGGGGTCCGGACCCCCCCCGAAATTTCGAATTTTTTAAAATTTAGCCTAATTTTAGGGGCAATTTTAGGAATTTTAATATAAAATACCTTCATATTTAGTTTGGACCCCCCCCGAAATAAATTCCTGGGTACGCTACTGCTCGGTATAATGCATATTTACAGTGTACAGTTTATTTTACAGTCAGATTGGAGAGTGTTTGCTTAGCCCTTTCACTACCATTTTTTTTTTTTTTTTTTTTTTTGGAGTGAAAGATATTAATATACGGTTATTTTAATTAAAATTGTTGTCAAAAGTATGAACATAAAAAAAAATATATTTCTCACTGTTTCGCTTTTCAACGTAGGGAGAGGTGGGTCATATCTGTCCCACTAGTATTTTTACGTGGGACCTATATGTCCCAGTGGTAGTGAAATGAATGGTCATCCTGTATTTTCAATTATATTGTCAGAAAAACACCTGCATCGTATTTATGATTACAGATAGTTTACATTTTGGTAGCTTATTCCAGATTGCAAGCTCTTTATTAGTACATGCTTTATCACTAGCAGCTTTCTCTTCACTTTCATCTGTTCCATTATATTCACTTTCACCTCCACTGCTGTCTAATTGATAATCTTCGTTAGCTATGGCATAATCACTTACACAGTCAAGGTCAGAGTCGTTAAGAAATCTTCGAATATCATCTGCATCGTGTTTGCATTTACGACTTCGTACACCACTGATATGTGAACTTATTTTTCCTCGATGATCGAAGAATTCCTTTATAAATAAGAATAGTTTTCACAACCACTGGGATAAATATGTCCCACAAAAAATACCAGTGGGACACAATTGTCCCGAATGTAAAAAGTAGCTAAAAAGCATGACCCTTCTGAGTACATGATTTATGTAAAAATTAAATACTGTAGTTTGAAAACATTGAAATGGAAAAGGCACTACAAATACATAAAATGAAACGTGAAACAGTTACCATATTGAATAATAAACAGGAAGACATCTAGTGAGTAAAGGGTTAACAATCAAACTTGACAACAACCCGACCTACAAGTGAAATAAGCAATTATAAGAATTCTGTAAAACATTAGCAGGCTTCTATTTACCAATGGGACATTGATTCATAGCAATAACATGCGATAAATTACTCAGAATATATCGTGGGACACATATGTCCCAATGGCAGTGAAAGGGTTAAAAGTACGATACTGTATCATTTTTCTGTCTTTCGTAATGTACAGGAGACCGGTGACTCAGTGGTAGAACGCTTAACTCTGGTGCATGGGGTCTTTGGTTCGGTCCCCGCCAAGTGAGTTTGTGATGAACAACATCGTGTCCGTGGGTTTTCTCCGGCATTCCCGCCTCCTCCCATTTCCTCATTCCAGCAATTTTTCCATCATCATTCACTTGCTTTAGTCATGGTCTCCCTTAGCCTAATGGGCATAAGGATGGGCATTAAACTGAAAGACTGAATTTCATTTTTTTAAATTAGGAATGGAATTATGGAGCCATTGCAGAATTGGTGTCAGAAATTACAGACAATCGACAACATTGGACCGATATTGCTCCTTTTTAGTCCGTTAAAACGAGAGATGAGAGCATCATAATCCATTGCAAATAATGGATTGGTGCGATTGAAATGTCCAAAGTACCCTCTGTAACGCAACCAAAGTAACGCGTATACCATAGACTCCGTACATGTTAAGAAAACAAGCTGCGATGCCCTGTTAGTCAGGAGGCAGTACAATGTTTCCAGATTGGGCTACAACTAGCGGACTGGGCGATTTTTTAAGTGCCCGCGCTACCAAAATTTCAAATTGGGCGACACCCTACATATGGGGTACTTTCAATTGACTATGGCTCTTAAAAATGCGCTACTCCTTATTTTTCATATATATAAAATCATAAATTATTAGTTTTATATACAATCACCATTTACCCAGTTAATTCCACACTGTAGTTCTATTGTCCTTGATGCAGTATGGACTTCACCCTAACACACCACCATCAACAGTCCGAGACTGCCGTAGCCGCCTCATCGTTGCCAACCCAGACATCTGACGTATTTCCAAATCTAGGTGTTTCTTTTAAATAGATGTATATGCTTAGTAAACATGTATATCTGCAAAATAATTCATTTTTAACTTTGGGCTACAAATAATTCAAATTCGCTAGTTTTAAAGGACAACTTCACTATTTTTCGATCTTTGTATGTGGCAATGTTGAGACAAAGTGTTGTTGAATACGGACGTGTAAAAGTCCACGAAAGAGAACAAATATTTCTGAGTGATTTCCTTTTATGAGTTCAAACCAGGGCCGGATTTCCCAATAGGCCCGGTAGGCCCTGGCCTATGGGCGCAAGCTCCCAGGAGGCGCACGACCGAGAGAAAAAATAAAAAATATCTAGAAATAAAAATAAATAGCCATAACTTAACATATTTTTTGAATTGATTTTTAAAAATCAGGCTAATAAAGCATTCTGATTTTGAAGTTCATTGGAACAAATAATTGTTGGTAAAGTTAAACTATTTTTCAACATTATGCATCAACTTCCTTACAACGTTGATCTCAAACACGGGAGAACTGGCTGTAATTTTTAAATAAAGGTTTTTAGGAAAGTAACTTTAACCAGACTAGGGGGCGGAAAAAAATATTGGGCCTAGGGGCGCCAAAATGCTAAATCCGGCCCTGGTTCAAACTGAGATATTCTGCTCATCTATCCGCGAAAAAATAGCGACAGTTCTTTTGGAGCTCTAGTGGTGAAAGAACGCACCATACGTCATTGGTTTCTGAAATTTCGTGCTTGTGACACAACGTTGCAAAATAAGCGTTGACCAGCCCAAATTCTGCTGAGATATTTAGGAACACCCTGGAAGCAGATCCTCGGAAAAGTGCTTGTGATATTGGCGACATGCTAGGTATACACCATACGAGTGTCGTTTGCCGGCTAAGCACAATCGATGAAGTGAAAAAGTTCCAAGTCATGGGTAGGGAGCGTGCTCGTGCGTGTACAGTCACTCACATAAGTACCTGGACCCCTGACTGTTATAATCCTATTAGTTGAGGTCCAGGTCATTTGCAGTTGTGAGAACACCTACACAGATGCAACCCAACTCACACATAACTTTTCTCGGCATTGACAGCAGTTGGTAGCCCTGACCCAGGTGTTTATGCAGGTAAAATGTAAAGTAGGTGACTAACGAAACAGTTCTCCATTCTAAGATGGATTTCTATAGTTCCAATCGTGTTTTCCAAAGAACATCATATATTAATCTCAATATTGCTGCGTATGTAATGTATTATTTCTTTATATACTGTATATTTAAAGAAATAAAAATACTCACCAAGCATGAATCAGGAAATGCTTGAAAGTAGACGAAAATGTCAAGTCTAGAAAACTGGTGGAAATAAGTTTGTAAATGATTGCCTCCATTGAGAGACCTTCTCCAATTCTTCTCCTTCCAACATCCTTTGCTTTCTGGAGGGGAGACGATTCTGAAGGAGAGAAGATTATTAATGCTTGTCACACTGAGTATGTATTGAAACTGAAATAGTTTCAACCTGGCCGGAATTCGAACCCGGGTCCAACGAATAGAAGTTCAATACGCTAACCACTTACCTACCGCATTACTTCATCCTGCATTTATACTATTAGCTAGTTAAAATAGGTACATGTAAGACTATACAAAATACTAATGATCGTATAAGGAAACGTTCTTTTTAGTGAGTGTCACAATGACTTACTCGAGAGGCTACCTCATGGTTCTTAAACTGCTCTCGATTTACATTACTACTATTCTTCCTCATCGTAACTTCTAATTTCCAAAAAAGAAAAGCCGACAGAAATTAATTTCATATTCTTTGAATTGCATCAACACGTGTAGAAAAGTGTGTGCTATATTTATCTACCATAGCAACTAGTTTATTTTCTTATCTTTGTATGAGGAATTGATGGCAAAGTGAGCAAACAGAGAACTGTCGTTACAGCGACCCGGGTTCGAATGCCGTCGTTGCATTTGTTACTTTTTCTTTATTGAAAGGTGTGGTTTACGTAATTAATATTGTAATAATGTTATTCCTTTATTATTATTATTATTATTATTATTATTATTATTATTATTATTATTATTATTAATAATAATAATAATAATAATAATAATAATAATAATAATAATAATAATAATAATAATAATAATAATAATGAAAAGTCGAGATTTGGTTACATATTTTATATCTTTTGAATTTTCTGATTGGATTTCAAGTTTTATTGTTGAATAATCAACACACACCATTGTAGGGGGTTTGGGGGAGGGAAATATTATCCTGTTGCTTTTTTTTATCTGCACGCTACACCAAGCCGGATACTATATTTCACCTTTCTATATCTACGGGAAGTATCCTAAAGGTTTTGATTATCATAAGAGAGTAAGTGAATAAGTGATGAGATCAATGACTTTTGCGTATTAACAACATTTAAAGTATCAGGTTGTCGGAAAAGTCATGACGTATTTCGGTAAAATATGACAAATGATGATTTGTGTATTTACTAGAGTTATTCGGATCATGCAATGGTTGTCATGAATAGCTAAGATGAGCGTTTAGTGTATTAATATTGCTCTTTGTTTGCTGTGGTTTTACAGATTTGACCAGATATGTCGTGGGTCAATGAAAACTTGACACACTGATGCACCACCCACCATGAAACACTCCGACCCACTACCCACCATGAACCACTGACCCACCAAAACACGTCGTCATCAACTGTGACACATGATCCACGGCCTCTTCTCTACCGACTAAAGAGTAATAAAACCAGGTTGTGAAATTCTAACTAATCGGAGTTTGAATTTCTACGGTCAATCGCTCAAGCACCGCTCTGTTACAATAACGGTGGATCTGACCTTTACGATATAAAATTGTAAAGTGTTTGTCATGGCAAAATTACGATGAATTTCAATTAAATTATCATGGTCTAATTATTTCCTTGTTGAATTATCGATACTTTTCAGTGGAAAAACGGATGAAATTTGAAAGTCCCAAATCAAGGTAAGTAGACCAACGTATAGAAGCTTACATTACAAATTTTATGTCTATTTTTCTCACAATTTTATGGGTTGATTGCCCCATGCTCAAAGCGCTCCATATAATAAACAAGTTTCAGCAATTATTATAGTAGAAAGCGCATGGTAAGCATATATGGATATGTGATGCGAGGCACTGTATTTTTTGTTTCTCAATTTCTTTCTAAACTGATATTAATCATTTTCGATTATTTTTATAAACTAACCCAATATCAATTTACCATATACAGAAAGTGCCGCCCCTTCCCATAAAAGAGAACTTTAAAAAATGCTGGCGGACGTTCTGTTCATTTTCAATAAAAAGTTAATATACTGAATTCCAGCTCCGTAAATTTAACGGCTTGTGAGATATTTATTTATTTATTTATTTTTGCAAAAATTCGGATCCCCACTATCCGTTAGGATATTATTATAATGAAAGCAATATGATAATATCCCAATTTGGATTAAAGTCTAACTATATACCAAAAGTCATTTCATTTGACTGCAATTTGGCCGTGATGATTAGGCACACATAGTTACATTCAATTTTTTAAATATAATAATTTACATATTACATTGATTCAAAAATGTATTTTTTCCAGTAGTTAGCTCCTCTAAAACTCACAGGTTGTGTGTCTCGAAAGCCAAGTAGTAGTATAAGTCCTATTGTTATTTTTACAATTACAAATATCAATATCCAAAAATACCTGAAGTTCTTTTTTCACTTACAAGGAGAAAGCAGAGTAAAGTGTTCATATTACAAACTGGGGGAGCGCAATGTCCTAATATAGCAGAGAAAAACCGTCTTAAAGTTTTCGATTCGCCGTATATATCGTACGTTGCGCAAATTTGTAAGGTAATGGCGTGGCAGAATCAGTAGAATCTATGATTCACGTGCAAAGGGTCCCGGGTTTGATTCACGCTGGAGTCAACTTCATTTTGCTTCAAAACATGAAGTAGCCACTTGTAGTTACAAGTACAATGTTAATTCACCATGTTTATAATGACTTAAAACAATAGAAATATTCAAATCAGTTGTAAAATCTTTCAATGTTCATGTTAACTAGCAACAAAATGTAATTTATTTCGTAAAAATATTGATATCACGAGTTATATTATGGTTACCACAGTCGTGGTGTAATAAATGCTCTTGACGCTTCGTGTCTCATCTGTTGACAGCATGTGTATTACAAGCACTGGCGCAAATGGCACGGGGGCATGAGGGGGACATGTCCCCTCCAATCTTGGAACTAGGGAACTGTCCCACTAATAATCCGATTTGAAATGTGTTTTTGGGGGGAGAAATGTGATGATTTGTGTCCGATTGCCAGAAAGGAAAATGAGATGAAATTGATATTCCCCCAAAATAAGCCTCAAATCTGCCCGCCTCCCAATCTTGAAGACAACTCTGCTCCCCTGATCCTCTACTGTGTTGTTTTTTAACTTCATAACTATTTTCAACATCGCTTTATGGGAACGGTCTTACCCGTCCTCTTCCCAATGTTGGAGACAGATTTTTGCCGCTTATTATAAGGGAAATAAGAGGGAAATCTCCTTTGGTTATAGTAATATCCAGTATTACCAAAGGGGATTTCCTTCTCATCCCCTTGTAATTATCACACTGTCAACAGATGTAGAAACGAAGCATCAAGAACATTTTTATATTATCACTGCCTGCTCAGTTCATTGCACACTGCAGTTCTATTGCAGCTGATGCAATATGGCGATTGCCGTAACACAGCACCGATAACAAGCCGAAACTGCAGTCGCCGCCTCACCATTGACAACCCAGACATCTGATATTTGATATTTTATGGCTGGCCTACAAATATTTCAAATCCAAGGGGGCGTGGTGGCTCAGTGGTAGAGCGTTCACCTCCGGTGCTTGGGGTTCCTGGTTCGATCCCAGCTCTCGCCGTGTGGACTTTGTGCTGGATAAAAAACGTGCTCGTGGGTTTTGTCGGGGTTCTCTTGTTTCCTCCCACTTTCTTCATTCCACCATTTCACTCATCTCTCATTATCACCGTCTCCTTTAGCCTAACCGGCATAACCGTGGGACGTAAAACTTAAAGATTTCATTTCATTTTTTATTTCAAATCCACTACTTTCGGAGCACAACCTCGCTACTTTTTAATCTTCAGATCTGGCAACACTGCCCTGAACATCAAGTGTACGACGAGAAACATAGTGCACAGTGCTTCAGAGAACGAGTTCTAGTAATATTTCCAGAAGTGCTAACGTGTTGGGTGAATACATAAGGGCTAAACACGTCCTTACTGCTGTTTAATGGGTCAAAAATGAGTTCCAAGGAATTGTTCCTAGCTGTGCACCAATTGCAAATAGTGATCAAACTTACAACTCTAGTCATGAGAATGATCCTATTTAAGATGTCACCTCACCTTTCTACCTAGAAGAAAGGCGAAACAAAATGCATTGCTGTTATCAGCTAACAAATATTAATATCTTATTTTTTGTTGTCATAAAATGATAATTCTATCTATAAATCCATAAACGTAATAATATTATTGCGTTCATGCGTAAACCTAAGAAACATCTGACATACTGTATATCTTTTCTGTTCCTATGAATACCTTCGACTATGTTACTTTTTCTTTCCTTCTGTAATAATAATAATAATAATAATAATAATAATAATAATAATATTTTAATAATAATAATAATAATAATAATAATAATAATAATAATAATAATAATAATAATAATAATAAAGGAATAACATAATTACAATATCAATTACATAAACATTACCTTCCCATACAGAAAAATTAATAATAGCCACGACGGGATTTGAACCCAGGTAGCTGCAATGGGAGTTTCCTGCTTTCACAGTATGTTTTAAACGAATCGCTCCAACCGGAGTATTGTTCGCCATTGGCACCTAATGTCTTTTCGACGTATTCCAAACACTA
The DNA here is from genome assembly GCF_964235325.1 of Thermobia domestica. Taxonomy (NCBI): domain Eukaryota; kingdom Metazoa; phylum Arthropoda; class Insecta; order Zygentoma; family Lepismatidae; genus Thermobia; species Thermobia domestica. The sequence continues at coordinate 176,518,647 of NC_137471.1, read as the reverse complement.
CAGGGACACGAACACAGAAATACTGAGGACAGTTAAAATTCCGACCTTGCTCTTCAGAGGAATTCGAACCCCTAGTGGATTGCGCCTCTTGATCAGAAGCCGAACGCGCGGGATCATCGGCTAGTGCCACCGGCTCAATTTGCCACAAATTCCTCATTTGAATATAAGAAAATAAACTAGTAGTTATGGAACATAAACACAGAACTGTCTATTTCTACACGTATTGATACAATTCAAAGAATGTGAAAATAATTTCTGTCGTCTTTTCTTGTTTGAAAATTAGAAATTATGGTAAAGAAGAAATGTAATGTGAATCGGGACCAACCTTGAAACCTAGCCTCAACTTGAAGAACGTTTCGTGATATTTTTCTCATTGAGGAACGTCTATATAACTTGTTTTTGAATTAAGCAAGGAAATCTCAAGTAAGTCATTAAGACACTCACACAAGCATTAGTATCTTGATCATATTTTTCAATGAAACGACTTTAACTAAGTATTAGTTAAAGTAGAAGTTGAACTGGCACGGTAGGTGAGTGGTTAGTGCATTAAACTTCTATTCCGTAGGCCCGGGTTCGAATCCCAGGCAGGCCGAAACTTTTTCAAGTGTTTCAATTTCAATTCATACTCAGTGTGACAAGCAAGATCTTCTCTTCCCTAGAAAGAAAAAGATGTTGGAATAAGGAGAATTAGAGAAGGTCTGTCAATGGAGACAGTGATTTACAAACTTATTTCCAGCATTGTTCTAGATTTGACATTTTCGTTTACTTTCAAGCATTTTCTGATTCATATGTGATCAATGTTTGTATTTCTTTGAATATACAGTATATAATGAAATAATACATTACACACACAGCAATATCGAGATTAACATATGATGTTCGTTGGACAACACGCTCTGAACGAGAGAGATTCATCTCAGAATGGAGAAATGTTTTGTGCGTCATCTACTCACAATTTTACTTGCATAAAGACCTGACTGAGTGCTACCAACTGCTGTCAGTTCCGAGAAAAGTTGCGTGTAAGTTGGGTTGCATCTGTTTAGGCGTTCTCACAACTGCAAATGATCTGGACCCCAAGTAATGGGATTATAACAGTCAGAGATCCAGGTATTTATGTGAGTGACAGTATATACATGCCTTTGATATTGTAACCGCTACTTTTACTGGCTAGTCTCCGCTACTACACTCGATTAAAAGTTCCAGATGCACATCTGAGAACTCGATTTTTCTTTTAAAAGACCTGGCGACATTATTATCTACAGATGAAATACCTCAATTATACAAGATCAGAAGGAAGGCACGGGATTGGTCAGGTATAAAATTCCTTGTTCAATAGATTGAAAGAAGACAATAATAATAATAATAATAATAATAATAATAATAATAATAATAATAATAATAATAATAATAATAATAATAATAATAATAATAATAATAATAATAATAATAATGGAATAAAGTGTTGAAGACTGTGAATATGATCACACGAAGATTCAATTTCTTGTAGTAGATATTAGTCACTGTAGCATATTTGCTGCTATGTAGCGGCGTGATGTATAACTTTAAGTATTGTACAGTCAGGACAAAAGTTCTTCCGTTAGGTTAAATTAGTTTGGTAAATAACTTCAGAATGGAAGGACAATTTGACTTCAGTTTTCAGTAAATTAAAAAGAATATAATTTTCTGTACGTTCCAGGCTTGAAACTAGGTGAAACTGTGTACTTTCCACCGTTATTCCCAAATTAAATTTTACCAAACGGGGAAAAAATTTTGTCGCTGACTGTACAATTATACGTCTTTTATTCTCAATTATAGAAAATGGGATATGCATAATCATCGTTAAGAAACCGTTACACGTGAAGATGATAATGAATTTACTCCATTAAAGAAATAAGGCGACAAAATCGCTCTGCCCAGCTTGCAATAAAGATAATTAAAAGTTTGTTTTTTAAGCATTATCGTGTGGAGTAACGGACATACTTGTGTATAATCTTATACACAATGAACCACGGTCGGCCCTTGGCAATTTGTCGCCCCGTGCAATGCCACCGTGTGCTGCTCCCCTTTCTCCAGAAAGAACGAATCTTAAAATTCATTACTTTAAGTATGCTATCTCATCATGAACAACGAAGGGAAGGGAAACAGCACTCGCACTCAGAAAGGCCTAGACACTAGCCTACAAACACAATCTTACTGTGTTTCTTCTTTAAATAATAATCTGAAGATGAAAGATGATAATCCTTTTTATAGAATTCAATATTGAGGTTCAATCTCAATATATCAGTTTGCAATTCCAGTGCAACAAGCTGTTTTATCTTTATTTCTTGATTTTCCTTCTACAGCTGCTATTTTTTTTTAAAAAAAAAACTTGTTTCCATATTCAATGATAAAGAATTTGTTTGTGACAAAGACAAGACCACTTTTCAAATCAAAACTGTGATAACTAATTAAATGGAATGTTCGCTACTGATCGAGAATTGAGTGTTTGTATTTGACAACAATCAAGCAATTCATGATGGAATTTGTTTGACCAATTGCTTTAGCACTGTCCATACGACCTTAAACTAATGCGACCTAACCATGATTTATGAATGTAGTATTCAAATAGAAGGTCAGCTTACCATATTTAATTACCATTATCGTTAAGTCCCTTTCCAACAAGAAATATTTATTTTAAATAATATAGTAATGACAGATTTTGCTGCCCCTCGAATTTTGCCGTCCTGTCCAAATGCACCTGTTGCATAGGCTATGTGGTAGAGCCTGCCCTGAAACGAAGTAGCGTATCCTAATAAAAGTCTGAAGACATTCAAAAGTTGGATCACGAAGATCATATTGACAATACTAAAAATCTGCAACTCTGACGATAGAAAATGGCAGCCTGCCAGACGGAAAGAAAGATCCGACTGGTGACGGCTAAAAAGGAGAGAGAAACACAGGGGACGTTGAAAGCTGCTCTTTCTTTTAAACAACTGTTTTAAAAGAACAAAAAAAGAAAGAAAGAAAGAAAGGACTGAGTGACAATTTTGTGTCTGTAAATAGCTGTTCCTTTCCAACAGACTGGTCTTTATAAACTAAGAATAACTTGAAAAGAACATTGTAGTGGGAGTGCGCTGCCTGCTATCTTCTGCCAGAGCTTCTCGTTTTGTGGTGGCTTATTTTTGTCTTCTCTATAGTACAAGCCTCTCTGTACGTAGATTTGTCTTTCTTTCTCTCTCTCTTTCTTTTCTTTTCTTTCTTTGTTAAGAAACTACAAGCATTAGTTTTTCATCTTAGTGAACAACTGCCATTCCCGGATCAAATCATTGATTATTTTATGAAATGAAATGAAAATTTTTCAGTTTTACGTTCCACGGTTACGCCAGTTAGGCTAAAGGAGACGGTGATAATGAGAAATTAATAAAAATGGTGGAATGAATAAAGTAAGAAGAAACGGGAGAACCCCGAGGAAACACACTTACACGGTGTTTGTACACCAGAAAGTCCACTTGGTGCATGCTGGGATCGAACCATCGACCCCACACACCAAAGGTTAACACTTTAGCACTCCAGTATCGCCTAATTATTTTATGTATTTACCCATGCTTTCACTAATACATATCGTTAAGTCGTTATTCAACATATCGTTAAGACAAAGTGACCATAATCTTTGCTTTCAGTTTGGACATTCACCGGTTTCCGGGCATTTTAATTTGTGTCACTGACTGCTTACGGTCAAAGGTCTATAACCGCAAAGCAGAACACCAGTTCGCAGGTGCTCACCCAGAAATTGTTCTTGGGAGGGTCCAAGCTTGAGCGGGGGATCTAATATTATAAGCCATTATCAGTTACGTCTATGGAGTATTGAAAGGGTATTATTCTGCACCCAAAAAGATGATAAGTAATTGTAAAATACTTCCTCATATATTTTCCGTAAAAAATGACAGAACTAGATTGTTTTCATAAGGGAAAGAGTGCAAATGAAGTCTACGATGAAATTTCCATGCTACATTAATAATTTTTCTGTTAAACAAATATAGTTTTATTGTGAAAGTGTACAAACGTATGTTGAATTCAGAAATTTTGGGGAGGAGTCCGCAACTTAGATGAAGTTCGAACCCGGGATGTTTTTTTTTAATCATTTCACTTCGACGGTGCAACTTAGGGGTGGGGGAGGAGGAGCGGTATATATATATATATATATATATATATATATATATATATATATATATATATATATATATATATATATATATGCAGGAGCGGATCCAGGATATGATCAAGGGAGGGGCTAAGGCATATTTTGTCGTTTTATCCAGTGTAAAGCAGGGTTGAAGCCCATTTTATCCAGTGTATACCTGAGAGTCAAGGGGGGCTATAGCCCCTACAGCCCTCCCCTTGTATCCGCCACTGTATATATATTACCGATATTACTGTTGAATTTATAGTCTTCGGGGTCGGTGAGGTCATTGACACTTCCGATGCCTTTTAAATCCAAATTCATCCTTTTATATCCAAAATGAATTCTCCCCGTGTGAAGAACGGGTATTTTACTAGTAGTAGAATAACTTTAAGGAAACTGAGTCATTTTTATTCTTTTTTTAATGGACAGTATAATATAGATAGTTTAATATACAAATCTCTGTTCCTTTTTATTTTAGTTCACACCTGCTTCTCTGAACAGTCCTCCATCCAATTTTATACGTTCAAATTAGCCTTTGGCTAGCTGGGAACTCTGCCCCCAGACCCCGCATTTGCTCGGCCTACGGCCTCGCATATCTTAGGTACCAGCCTCTGCATCAAGAGTGAATTTCGTGCATTTGCTCTTTAATTGCATTACCTGAATTTGGCACAGCTTGGGGTTTCGCCCCCCGACCCTCACGTTTACTCGGCCTACGGCCTCGCACCTCTTAAACCCACAGTTCTATCAAATTTCAAGTTTTTTTTTTCCTATTTCAGCTATCTAAAGATAACATTTTGTATTCCGAGAAAACGCCCATTTAAATAACATGGGAATTTCTTCATCTCTCCTTTAGACACCCTAAAAATTAAAAATATCTCCTTTTGGCATTTTTTCTGTCGGTTAGTAGCGAAAAGCTACAATCATGTCAAATTTAATCATTGTAGCCCTACAGGAAGTGCCCAATAGTTTGGGGGTATAAAAGGTGTCCCATATAAATAACATGGGAAAGATTTTTGAGTTCCCCATAAAACCACTCTACAGTTCGAAATTTTTATTTTTAGCGGTTTACTTAGTTAAAGCTAATGAAAACGTACAAGCATACAAAATTTCAAGTTTTTATTCCAATTTCAAGTACCTAAAACATGAGATTATAAGTCTCAAAAAAGGCCCCTTTAAATAACATGGGGAAATTCTTCATCCCTCCTTAGACTCCCTAAAAATTAAAAATATTCACTTTTGGCAATTTTCCTGTCGGTTAGTACCGGAACGCTACAATCATGCCAAATTTAATCATTGTAGCCCTACAGGAAGTGCTCAATAATTTATATCAGTTCATGTAGTTAGGATATATATAGTTATATAGTCAGGATAACTCTTGCAGGATATATTTAGTTTCTATTCGTATTTTCTCTTTCGCACTAACTTATAAAAATCGCTTATTAAAAGTGTCCAAGTTTCTTTGATTTAGTTTTAGAAATGTAAGAAATCGTTTTAGAAGGAAATTGAAAACATAAAGCTTTCCAGAAAAACTTTAGATCTTGGCACCTAGGCCTTGATATAACCATATGGAGGCATGTGTCTTCTATGTTTCTAATGTATTTTTGTAGGAAACAACAATATTTGAAGTAATTCAATGAAGTTGAAGAGATGAATATTCAACCTTTGTTCAAAGCAAGTTGAATATGTAATCAGAGAGCATATACACTGACTAGCAACATTATAACTACACCCTACTTTCTGGACGATGTCGTTGTGTTTGGTGTAAGAGGTACAGGAAACAGTACAACCGATCGCCAGATGGTGACAGAGATCTCACTCAAATAGTTAGTAAGATGCTTGCACGTAAAATGCGGAAAGCTGGCGATATATAAATTTCATAGAGGTCACATTGTGATGGCAATGCGACTGGGATGGTCGTCGTATGTTCGTGAGTTGTGGTGGTTTCTACCTTCCAAAGCTGTGAAAAGGACGGTGAAACTAGCAGTAAACTACAATCCAAGGGGACGGTCACACCTCATTAAAGATGTCAGACGTCGTAAATGCTACAGATTGGTACAACAGGATAGGATGCAAATTGTTAAACAATTAACGGCAGACTTTAACAATGGACAAAGCACGAGTGTCTCTGAGCACACAGTTCATTATACACTGTTAGATATAAGCCTTCGCAGCCTGCGTCCCACATGTATTCCACAAGCAACGTTAACCACAAGGCATCGCCAATAACAATTGGAATGGGAATGTGTCCATCGTCATGGAACCGCAGAGCAATGGCACAACGTTGTTTGATCCGATAAATCACGACACTGTCTTCATCAATCGTTGGTTGGGTCAAAATCACTCATCTTTCAGGGAGAAAGCTGTTCGAAACGTAACAGGCCCGTGATGGCTCCATTATGATTTAGCGAACATTCACATGTTCATCTATTAGCACTCTCGCCATCGATAGGTCGTTCCTGATCACGTACACCCGTTTATATTAGGGATGGCCATTTCCGGAAAAAGAGTTTTCCGGTTTCTGGAAATGACATTTTCCGCTTCTCCGGAAAATTTTCCGTCTTCCGATTTTCCGGAAAATTTTCCGTTTTCGTTTTTCCGGAAAATTTTCCGTCTTCCGTTTTCCGGAAAAATTTCCGTCTTCCGTTTTCAATTTTCCGGTTTCCCGGAAAAATATTTTCCGTTTTCCGTTTTTCCAGAAAATGTGGTCATCCCTAGTATATATCGGTCATATTTCAACCTGGAACTTACATCTTTCAACAGGGCAGCACTCCTTGTTACAAGACAACGTTGTGCTGCAATGGTTCGAGCAGCACAGTGTTATATTTCAATTGATGCAATTCCTCCAAACTCCCCCGTTCTTAATCAAATTGAACACCTTTTGGGATGTAAATTAAAGTCAAATCGGAATCAATCAACCCCCCCCCCCCCGCGGAAAGTGAGTTATTTGTGCATTATGCTTCCAGCAACCTACCAAGATCTCATTGCTTCCATGCCAAACCGTGTTGTCCACTGATCCAAAGGTGGACATACAAGACATTAGCTAGGTGGTCATTAATTTCAGGCTGGTCAGGTTTATTTTATTTTTCAGAAAGACGTTCCTGACAAAACTCTCTCAACAATAACAATTTTTTTTAAAAAAAAAAAGGAAACTACACGGATTATTATTGATTCAATTAATATTTTAACTTTGTGGTAGACAAACACCGTGTGCGTAAGTTTCCTCGGGGTTCTCCCGTTTCCTCCCACTTTCTTCATCCCACCATTTCATTCATTTCTCATCATCACCGTCTCCTTTAGCCTAGCCAGCATAACCATGGGACGTAAAACTTAAAGATCTGGCTTTTCTGAATTAATATTTGGGCGAAGTTCCGAAATCCATCTCCTGAGTTCGACTGGGTTGTTGCAAATATTGTCTCTCCCTATCAAATACATTGAAAATATGGGGGATACGAGATGCAATCTACTGTTTATTAACGCTTCTTTTAACTCACTTTAACCAGTGCTGGAGCCACCATAGAAAGCCCAGATGAGTCTTACAGCGATAGACCCAAAAACTGTCAGCCACCAGTAAGACGTTATGCTCTCTGTTCGGACCGAATTTTCATAAAATCTTACCAAAAAAAGTCGAGACAGGAAGTAAATTTTCAACTTGGAGACTAGGCGAGAAATTTTCGAGTGTCGTACGCAGTGGCGGATTTAGCGAGTAGGCCGGGTAGACACTGGCTTACCCAAAAATTTTGTAAAATATATAGACGCTAAAAGATACAACAAAGAGTAAATATATTTTCTACTATTTATATTAATGGTAGATAATTATTTAACAAATAGCATCAACCACTACTGGAAAAGAAATTTCCTACTGTCATTAATAATCAAATGTGTATATGTATTAATAAGCGAGAGAGTGGGCCTACCCAAAATTAAAATCCTAAAACCGCTCCTGGTCGTGTGCGCAATTAGACCACCGAAATCATCACAAACACTGTTAAGTGTTACACGATTAATTACATAGAAAACTATAAGTTAATAAAATGATTGTACAGACACAATGAAGAACTTTTATCAACGTAAGTCCATTCCCATTGCTAGGAGGTGAGCAGAGGGGTTAATCCCTCCTATGATACTTTCAGTTGTTTATTATTATTGAGTTGATTTTGAGTTTAACGTCCCGTTCAGCAGCAAAGTTATATAAGACGTGGACCTACTGATTAACGTGGAATCCGAACCTCACGAACTCCCGCCGGGAATCGAACCCGGGTCTCCCACACCAAAGGCGCGTACGCTAACAGATTGTTTATTATTGTGTATATAGGAATGTAAAGTGGACTCCAGTCAGAGCCTCCGTAAATAATTATAGCTTCCCCTGTCCTACTGCTCTGGTTACGGGTTTTTGCTTAACAATTAGGATTAGGAATTAGATTTCTGGGCTTTCGACATCTATGGCCATGTTACCCCGTCACGTTTGAGGGATAACGTCCCTCGGTGATCACACTATCTGAGGAAAGGGAAGGAAGAAAGGATTGTAGAAGGAAGGAAGCGGCCTGGGACCTGTGTATTAGGTACCATCTCGGCATTTTCCTGGTGTAAATGAGGAAGAAACTACTCAGGATGGTTGGTCTGAAAAAGCTTTTACACTTTTTTCGACCGAGTAGACTCACCGGGAATCGAGTCCACGACCGCTCGCACTAAAGTTTTGCTCAAGTCACTATACAATGTACTCCAACTATAAATATGAGTTACATGCTGCTATGTTACACTTTTCATGGACCTCCCGTGAAGCGGAGCGATTCTGATAACTTCTAGATGAAATTAAGAGAAGAGGGGGGAGGATTAGAGTATAAATTTTGCACATAAATTTACGAAACGAAATAAGAAATTCTCCAATTAAGACTACAGAAGCTTTTCCAGAACCGAGGCAACCTATGGAGCAGCGCGACACATCTGTTGGGACTCGCTGACTTAATGTTATGATACAACTTGTAATTATTTCATAGTATCGTAATTTTAGATAGTAGTAACATCGCACAATGGGTACAGGAAGTTTCTGTGTGGAACTGTTTAGCCTGCCATTTATTTCAATTCGTTTCATATGTTCTCTCGACCTCGTATTGCTTCCATCAAAATTTTATTGCAACGATTTCTAAACCATCACAAAATGAAACCTCTAACATGCAGTTATTAGGCTGTTGTTTCGTACCTTCCAATTCGTCGTTTCAGGTGAATTTACGTGAAGAGAATGGCAAAAGCGAAATATATATATACAGTGTGCGAATTAGATAATCTATATTGGGGGTGATAAAATTAGGCCAAAGGACATAGTCTGAAGGTTCAAATTTCAAAATGAGACAATAAATGCCTTACCGCCATATATATATATATATATATATATATATATATATATATATATATATATATATATATATATATATATATATATATATATATATATATATATATATATATATATATATATATATATATATATATGTGTGTGTGTGTGTGTGTGTGTGTGTGACATCTGTAATAAATAAGAGATTTATTAATTTAATAAATCTACCGACAATAACTATGCACATATATATTGTCTGACATACACACACCCCACTAAACCTTTCTGAACGTGTTTTAATGTTGTACTCACTCTTGTCCCCGTAGCTCTCTAAGGTTTATTTAGTTAATAATTCGGCTCGAGCGATAGTCATGATCACAAGCATATGTTAATTTTTCCACTCATATTGAAAGCTTCCACTTTGCATTAATACATACAGGTTGCGAAAAGAAACCTACTTCAGTCTTGTGAAAACCACTAAAATTATCAGTTAAACCGGACATTTTTTTTTTTTTTTTTTTTTAAGAAAATCTAGATATTAGCCTATCAAATAAGAAATGGATTGTTGCTGGTCCCGAATTCTCACATCAAGGTCAAATCGAAGGCCAAATATTTAAAATATCTCAATTCAAATTTCGAGCTTGTGCTTCTACTTCCCGCTAAAGCTGTGCTCATCACGACTTTTTTTCTCCAAATATCGATTCCGTGATGGGCACGGAAAGTCAACACTTAAAAATTACTTTACTGTTAGGTTGAAGATGAGTTGTTTCACTATGGGCTACGTTATTCAAATAAAGTAAAACATTACACTGAAGTTTTTCAGACAACATTAATTGCGTGGACAGCAAACTGTACAGCGAAAAGATGGAAAAATGAAGGTTTAACTTAAAAAAAAAAAAAAAAAAAACCGCTCCAGTTGAAATGCTTATACAGACACGGACAATGACACGGAGAACCAGTCGTATTAACAAATGCTGAAACAAATCTTGAATTATTCGCTTATTCACCTAAAAATCACCTTCATTAACATGTCTGCTCACTAGGAGCGTATCCCCCAGTGGGTACGTTAACATATACTTACGAGAGATTACCTATATCTCAGATTTTGAGTACAGTTTCAAAAGTTCATTTCCGTAAACTGTAAAAGCAGTGATTACTATGCTAATTATCACAAATTAAATGCAACTTTTGAGTTGCATACACACAACCTACTAGGGAATGAAGACCCTGTGCTAACAAAGAGTACACTGGAAAATGAAATAACATGTTATCACAAAAATTAAAATAAGATGATAATCGATACAAATATAGAGGATGAATATGACATATCCGAACTTCGCCAAGTATGGTGGAAGAAGCTATTTGTTTACTTCTTCTTGGCCAACCGCTAAGAACATTTATAAATCTATATGTGGCTTTGTTATACGCAATTAGTACATTCAAATTCACAAACGATGATGAACTGAAGGGTACGAAGGTACAGTTGCAAGTAACAACCGTAGTCATAATAATATAGTTCTACTAAACAACGTTGAAAATAGTGGGTAATTAGTTAGTAAGTAGAAATGACCAAAACTGAACAGTTTACATCGATCATTTCGAAATACAGCTAGAAGATTAAATTTACAAGAAATAACAAAAATCAGTGAAATTTGGAGTTATACTAAGCATAGTTTGAGGGGGAAAGCAAGCATCCCCGGTGGGGATACTTCAGCTGACTTCTTTGGGGGGAACAAAATGTGATTGAGGGGGGAAATCCCCCTCATCCCCCCCGGTAATTCGCACCCTGTATATATATATATATGAATTTAAGAAAGGCTTTATTTACAGACCCAGTCACTCTTTCTGTCTTTCTTGTTCTTTCTTCAGAAGAAAACGTACGACGGAAGAAATGTGGCAACAGCGCGCTCTATTTACTCTGTACTGCAATCTAAGAGTGAGACGCTCTATAGTTTATGGATTTATTTGCTTCGACTGTTCTCAGTTTGTTATAAGTAAAAAGACGTTAAGAACAAATAATAGAGAAACTAGGTCTGCCTGTTTGACAAAGGAATTGTGGCTCACCCTGTATATTGAATGACACGACATTGCACTCTCCTGCCTCTGTGCACTTGATTGTTCTCTTCAGAAGACACTTTTTTCTTTCCTTCTGTGTAAAGCGTGCTAATAATATGCCAAGTATTGAATTTGTATGACTACGACAGGGGCAAAGGGCGAGAGGCAGGCGCGATTAGATCGTTCTCCAACCAGATATGAATGTAATTAATGTTGACGTCACGCCATGCGGTCGTGCACCTTCTTCTTTTTTTTTTCTTTATTATTTTTATTTCGATTGCATTTTGTGGCTCGTGCAAGGTGGAAGGGGAAAGAGTGTAATCGAGGGACGGGGCAAAACAGCGAGATCCATTTGAGAAAAGCAATTGTGACGGGGGAGACAACCTGAGAAACGCGCACGGAATTTTCGGAACGTCGGCATCACGTAACCTCTACACTCGATTTCCCCCTTCTCGCTTTTGTTCTCCTCCCCTCCCCCCGCAAACCTCTTGCTGAAGTTTTCATATCAATTACTGCACCCCTACGTGGAACACAAATGGTAATAATAATAATAATAATAATAATAATAATAATAATAATAATAATAATAATAATAATAATAATAATAATAAAGGGTAAATGAAATTACAACATGTTTTTACAGGGAGTTCCCTCAACAGCAAAATTTAGTACACGCAGTTTACATGTTCATGAAATTTAATTTTAAAGTTTAATCAACGAGGGCTAAAGCAGGTGGTGACGAATGACAAAAATGAATGATAATTACAGAAGAAATAAATTAAATCTTTCATTGTTACGTCCGACGGTTATAACGTGTAGGCTAAAACAGTGGGTTCTCAACCTTTTTCGACTGACGACATACTTTATTGATATTATTACTATTATAAATAATAATAATAATAATAATAATAATAATAATAATAATAATAATAATAATAATAATAATAATAATATCTACTATAATAGTAAAACCAATTATTTTTTATAATGACTCTATATAGTACCGAGCGTTATTAGCATGAAAGAAAAACGTTCACGTACGTTTTCATAGAAACCGTCGTTTCTAGGGCAACAGATCCTGTCACGGTTAGCCAAAATTGAAAGAAAACTTTTTGTCCGTTGCCATAGAAACCGTCGTTTCTAGGGCAACAGATCCTGTCACGGTTAGCCAAAATTGAAAGAAGACGTAAAAATTTAACGAAGATAAAAGAGCTAATGTAGAGTTGGAGAGGAGTCGCTAAAATTAATTTTCTTTAACGAGGACGATTACGAAAGATCACTTACTGATTGAAATCCAGATTATTTTCCAATAGAGTAACTTCCAATAAACCTTTTGTTATTGTTAATTATTCCATATCGGACTCCCGAAGAAAACTCATCGAAACAACTTCTTGACCGTGCCAATAGCGACTACTCTCAATCATGACTCCGTTTTCTTTCATTTAGAAATAGGAAAGAAAGGGAAGAAAGTAGAAGGGTAAAAGAAGGAGGTAGGTAAAGAAGAAAGAAAAGAAAGAGGGTATTTTAATGAGAAACAGATTACTGGATAATTCCGGAAATATAGTAAAAGGTCGGGAAAGTCGTTGAAAGATGAATCATTCTAAATGTTATTAACAACTAATCAATTTTGGAATGCTTCGGAATAGACACATGTTCCCTCATACCACCCAGACCTAGCTCCAGGCACCACGATCATGGGGTTGCCCAGACCTAGACCTGGAAATGAGAAAAGTGATATTTAATTCTTTGTAAAGTTATTCCAACCGGTGATTGATAACTATCCAGCATCTGAACTCTGTCCTCTAGGATCGACCACACATATGAATTAGCCGAGGGAAAAAAAAAAATCACACTTATCAACTCAATATAAATTTATGTATCGCATCAATAAAAGTCTCAACTTCCTGGAAGAAAGATGTCGTATTTAGGCTTATCCTGCTATTTTTGCTTCACTCCTCGAGCCGATTTAAACCATTAGTGACGGTCCTTCATGACCTAGGTTATTTACCTTAACACATATATTAAAACATGACACATATATTACAGATGTTAATATGACAAATGATATCACTAAAATTACTTATATTAAATCTATCATGCATTCACACGCTCACTCACTCAGGACAGTGTATATATGTTTAAAGGAAACCAACTAACTACAAAGGTACAAATAGTTTATTACATTCATAGTGAAAAAAAAGGACAAAACAAATAATTATGAAGAAAATATTAAAAGCACAAGTTCTTGGTTATATATTAATAGAGTACATAGTGTTATATTTTAGTAAATTTTTATATATTCAATCATATTGACAAACGAAAAGAAAGGAAAACAAAATAATTACACGTATCATATCTTAGGCATGCTAAAGCAAAATGATGATTTGCGACATACGCAAAAGAAAAAAAACTTATTTCACTTAAAAAAAAAATTGGACAAAGAGGGAAGAAAAAGAACTTTTTGGTGTATTAGAACTTATATGAGTCTCTACCTCACGTCGAGATATTAAAATATTAATAATTTCGAGCGTCCAAATCACAACTCACGCACTAGTCGTAGTGTCCAAAACGTTTCGCTCCATTTAACTTAGTTTGTGGTCATTTATATATATCTCTATATGTATATATATATATCTATTGGTTTACAAAACCATTCGTCGTCTATATTTGGTTTATAACTCTTAACAGATTGTATCTGCAATCGCACACTGCTACGTTTATATCCATCTAGGGATTTCGAGAAAATAACTTTCACTAGAGGAAGTTTCTCCTCTTAGACGGTCTATTTCCAAATTTATTAATCGAATAATTTCAAGTTATTTATCCAACACTGGGACACTTCACGAGACCTTTCATTAGGATCACTTTCGTATATGTTTATACATGGTTCGGATTAAAAAAAAAAATGATCTTCCACAGGTGTACGGAGTATGATGGTTCAAATTGAGGATAAAAAAAAAAAACTGGTCAAGTCACAGGATACACATGTAGGTGAGAAGGATTCAAGGTGCACTTTCCACAATGGTTTTAGGTTAATTGTCCAGGGATAATATTTGTTATGATGGGGGTTACGTTTAGACCTGCCGATATTTTTTCAATGCATGCCATTATATAATTACAGAGGTTATCACTTCCATTGATTCAGAAGAAAAGGAAAATTACTTAAGTGCACGGCGGTATTCTTAACAAAATCTACATTCTTAAATTCGTCGGAAGACTTCTGGTAAACTATAGCAACCAATACACGTCTAGGGGGGACAGACACGAGCGCTCTTACATATATTCATAATACATTTAATATCATACTTTTACTTTAACATCATATTCACATACTAATTACACATATATTTCGAAGTATTTATTTCTCTCTCTCTATATATATATATTTATAATAAATGCGCACACATTTAAATTAATCACCCCTACAATAAATTCTTCAAGGTTGCAACATTGTCCAAGGAAACAAATGACTTCCAACATTACATTTGGAAACAAATTAACTTTTATCTGATACCGCGCGTCTATAAATTTTTAACTTTTATATAATCAATTCGTGTTTAAATCATGAAGGAGAAAAAAAAAAACTTTGTGAGGCAGGCACGTAACACAGAGCATTTCTAGATATAACTAGGTAAATCAAAATACAATTTCTGGGCCCAGGTTAACTACAAGGTAATTGAAAACCAAAACAGAAAGGAAAGTGACCAACGGATTAAAAAAAAAACTTAAGAGGAACGACGGTGAAAGAACGTAATCGAAGTGTCGTCAAATACTAAGTCTTTGTTCATTTCAGCGATAGGTCAAAATGTGATGGAGGACCCAATCATTATCTACTCCATTCATGAATCGTGTCTTGCAACGTCTCAGCTGGTAATTTCAGATCAGAGTTGTACGTTAAATAAATCGTAAGCAACAAGTTCAAACTCTTGGGGGGGGGAAGGTTGAAAAAAAAATTTAAAAAAACTTGAAGAAATGAAGACAGAGAGAGAGATAGAGAAGAAGGAAGACGAAGAATAGGGGCGCCAAAGACTTAAGTGAGAAATAACTAACGCTACAAAGTTAGAAGTCGAATTTCGTTCTCAACAAAATCCATAGCCAAAATATTCTTAACATGCCAAAAAGGGTGGTCTACTCAAATACGTAGACTCAAGGGGCGCCCTGCTGCCAAGGATGCAAGTTCTGTGTCCATCAGATCCCAATCCCACAAGAGTTGGCTTGTAAGATTGAAATCCGATCCCCGTATCCGGCTCAGACCAGCAGGAAAAAAGGAGGAGGGAAAGGGACCAGGTAACTGCGTCCCCAATTTTGAAATCTCTAAGTAAAAAAAAAATATTCGACCCCTTAGAAAAACTAAGAAGGTTCGAGGACAGTAATGAAACTAGAATAGAAGTATTATCTAAGATATCCCTAACTAATGATTTGCCGAAATAAAAAAAAAATTAAATAAACTGAATTTTGGATCGGTGATTTCTATTGCCAAATTTCACCGATAGCTACCCTGCGCAGACACGCCACAGTCTGGGATGTCGTTAATTTCCCTCGTCTAATTAAACTAAGAAAAGAAATGAAAATACTTAAAGGGACTAGGGGTCGACATCCGGGTACGCGAAAATAAATTTCAATAACTAATTGTTTTGATTCTGTACCCAGTCAGAGCTGTCGCCTCCATGAACATTGTAAGCTAGCCTGAGTAGGTAACGTGAAGAAAAAAAAAATCTCACGGAGTGGTACATTCTATTTTTAAAACCGACCAGAAGATATGATTCACTACAGCCCTGTTGTCTAACTACTATTGTCTTTTCATAATTTATTATTCAATATGTCTAGTCAGCGATTATATGATGCTACCCATTCTATCAGATGGTATTACTATGGTTGATTACTATTATGACACATAAACTACAAAGTATTACCGTAGTCCGACTATATATCGCCCTCCGGTCCGCGTGATATTATGGTGCAGGGGTCAGAACCTGAGATGTTTGTAGTTACACGTATCTATTCAATATCTATATATCAACACGCGGCGAAGTATTCATTGGGCTACTATATATTTAACTATATGGGTGTCCTATATTCTATATTCATTTACTACAATATTCATATACTTATTAATATTCATATTCACATTAATATTCATTTGCCACGACGCTATATTCTACAAACACCCTGTTTCCTCTATCTACGCCCAGCCTATTTACACATTTCATCATAATACTTTAAAATCTATAATCACTACAAACATTTTCCCATTCCGATCACCGCACGACAACCTCACTCGAACCCAAGACTCTTTTACCACACACACAATACTATGTAATACTTGGTAGCTTTATTAAGAACGAAAGAAAAAAAAATCCTATGTATGTTCACTGAAAATAGAATTATCTGCGATAATGTCTAATGTTTATAAAATTCTGCATCAACAATGAAATTCTACAGCCACGAAGAAAAATGGACATTTAATATATTTTCAAAGCGAAGAACTAGCATCATATCGCCCGACTTCTGTTAAAAATTTACGTATTGTTTATTTATTTAAATATTTAGATTTCTAGACTATGCAGAATGTTGAAACTTTCAGAATATATTAATCTTGGGTCACTTGACCTAACTGTACATTCATATGGGCTGTGAATTATACCTTCTAGGTTTTATTTCGGAAAGAAAGGTCAATTTCATGAAAACTAAATCACTAAGCACCTCGACGGAAGAATGGCGGTTAGTACTGACTTCTGACACTAGGGCTAGCGACGATATAATGAACCCTTGAACAACTGAATGTGACCTTGTACACGGAATTATTATACTATATTACGTTCACTTAATGACGGAGTAATAAAAATTTATCGCATAGTAAATACTACACTGTCCAACACACTCTTTCATCACTTAATTATCACTATCACTGATACTACATTACAAATATACACATACTACTCGAACTACAAGACACATCATGCCACATTCATACTACACACTACATTAATACATGTTATACTAATAAATATACACAGAAATCATTCAGATTTCACCATGTTAAATCGGCTCTATGAAAGGTAACGAAAGGAAAGAAATGAACAGGGCCAACTGGCCCTTATATTTACTAAATCACATTCTTGAAATCAACCTGTTTAATCGATGCCCTGAGGGGACATATCGGAGTATTAGCTAGCAATAGGACCCCTGCTCTGAAGGGGCAGGAACCCGGAACAAACTGAATGTTCAACTCATCCCGCTGGAAGCCGTACTCCCAATTTGGGAGTCAGATAGGAGCCCTTACTGAAATTTACACGTGCATTGTGATTACTGGACTGACTACCACAAAATTAAATACCGCCATGTTACTAATAAATAAATACAAAAAGAAATCACATCCACTACATACACGAACACAAACGGTAGTGAGGCAGGCCTTACGTAACTAAAAAAGGAATAATTTTAAGGATAAGAATATTTTAAGGGAGAAAACACCACTCCTCCGAAACTGTTTATAGATTCCTAAGAAAACTCGCAAACTGATGCACTTTACAAAGCCTGTCCATAACTAACAATATCTGCACAACATGGCGTCATCTATTTTTTTATTTCTTCAGTCCGGTTTTTACTATGAAAAACTAACAAATTATGGCTCCGTAGCTTCCTGCTTGGTAGTTATTCGACTATTATATTAGTTTTACCTTTTACTGCAGTTTTTCTCACTCCGTTGCGACCTTTTAAGCTCGACGATCGAAATCTGGCTGTTGTCAGCAAGATTTTCCGGCTTGGAATGGAATAATTGCGCGCTAATATCATAGCGTGGGTTTATCAGCCAATCAAAACTAAGCATTTTGGCGGTGGGGCTTTGAAACGAATAAAATTTGGTAAAATCTGGATTAAACTAGATTTTAGAAGGACCTAGGTATCTAAAAGAGAGGTGAAGGGTGGTCCTGAAAATTCTGTCGCATTTTAGATTGGTTATTTGATCTGGAAAGTTTCGTCCAATAGTGGATCTATATTTTCGGATAGCACTGACACCGTAAGAATTGTAATAATCCATTTACATATACATATGCAAGACTTATAACTAATTTAAAATATAAATAAAGATATTGATTCCCAAAACTATCATTCCCAATGAATTTTTTACAGTTTTTTCATGTTAATTTGAAATAGAATAACAAATAAAATTACGAATTATATGAACAGCCAGAAATTTTTTGTTAAACTTCAGGTACAGTCGGTGCAAAAAATTTCGGGCACCCTCCTATTAAAAACATAATTTCATTAGACTGTAATGGCACATTACAGTTCCCCGGCGTCGTTAAAAAAAATTTTGTTTGAATAACAAAATTTTGTTGAATAGAATTAACATGTATTAATACTAATAAACTAACTACTCACTCATACACTCATACACTCAAATGAGACAGTGTAACATTCACTTTGGGTATTGAGATAGAAGTTCACGTTTTTTGTCCTCGGTACAGTTGAAAAGTTTAAGATTTTGGAAATTGTGAGTTCCGATACTTTTACCTTTTAGATTGTGTAATACAGCGCAATTTTTCAATAATTTAACTGCTAAAAACGGGCCGGTATAGACTTTCATCCATTTTGCTGACTCATGCTTTATAAGTGAGGATAAGTTATGCAGTTTCAACATCACTAATTGCCCTTCTTGCAGATTTATAGCGTTTGACGACTGTTTAGCATGACTTTTTAATTTTACCTCTACTTCAGCGTATCGGAAACGGTTATCTATGGAATCTAACTCTTTGGGCCATGGGAACACTTTCCTATAGCTATCAACGGCAGAATAACTAAGAAAGCGTTCCGCAGGCGTACAGCCAATACTGGAACAATATGAATTGTTCAGAAGGTCCTGAATTTTAACTAAGTACTTGTGCCAAGTGGTTTGATCCTCATGACACCATAATCTAACTAATCTATTGAGTTCTTTATGGCTACGTTCTGTAACGCCGTTAGCCTGCGGGGAATAACTGGAAGTTTTCTTATGTTTAATTTTATATTTGTTACAAAAGTCCTGCCATAACTTAGATTGGAACTGTGGTCCTTTATCAGATAAGAATTCCTGTGGGTAAGGCAATAGATGAAAGTATCGTCTCTCTAATACTGTGATTATTTCCTTAGTATGAGCCTTTTTCAGTGGAAGGAAAGTAACGAAACGAGAATAAATATCTGTTAGAGATAAAATATAATAATATCCCTGACTGGGTGGCAATTTTCCAATAAGATCCACCCCCAAAGTCTCATGGGGTACGGTGGCTTGAATATGATATTCCTGCTTAGCTATAGCACGGTTTGTAAACTTTGTTTCGGCACATTCTATGCAATTTCGTATGAAGTTTTTAATCGTGGTTTTTTGATTCTTCCAATAAAATATAGCTCGACAAAAGCGATAACACTTTTGAACTCCAAAGTGACCGGTAGAATGGACAACACTGATAATTTGGGGTATACAACTCTGCGGTATCACTAAGAGCCATTTCTGAATACGCAAAGGTTTAATATAAATTAACCCACAGTACATTGTTACTCTGTCCAGATTACGGTTGTTTTCATATTGCTTTAACAGGTTCTTACATAATTCATCCGTTATTTGATTTTCTCGAATAAAGTCTAGATTAATATCAGCATCCTGCGTTTTGGTTAAAAAATGAACATAATGTGTTTCGGGCTCAAGCAATACCTCAGGTGGGTATCTACTAATTGTGTCGGCTACAAAATTTTCTCTGCCTGGACAGTGTTGAAAAATTAAATCAAATTTCTGCAGTTTCAATAGAATGCGGGTGGTTCGTGGCTCAAGGTTCTTTTGGGTGAATGCATGTGTGACTGCCGCGTTATCTGTATGGACATAAGTAGTACGACCCATGATATACTGCTCAAAATGTTCACAGAGGAACAGGACTGACAGGAGTTCCAGCTGAGATATTGAAAGAGACAACTCATAGGGTTTCACCCGTCGACTGGCATATCCAATGACGTTAGGATTATCTTTATCTGAAGGATATTGTGCAAGTAGGCCAGCCAAATTTTCCATGCACGCATCACTATGGATGTGAAAAGGCAAGGAGAAATCTGGCTGACTTAATGCAGGTGGATTACTAAGAAGAGTTCTCAATTTATTGAAAGTTTCCAAAGCTTCGTTATTCAGTACGAATTTCTGATCCTTTTTCAGGAGTTGATACAGATTAGCAGTGAGACCAGAAAAATTTGGGATAAATTTTCGCCTCCATCCTATAAGCCCTAAAAACTTCTGTAATGCTTTCTTAGATTTCGGTACTGGAAAACAACGAATTGGCTCATTGAGTCGAGGGTCAACCCTTATTGTTCTGCCACTAATTATATGTCCTAAAAATTTGATTTCCCGTGCAAAGAACTTACATTTCTTGAAATTTAATGAAAAATTTGCTTGTTTAAAGATTTCGAAAGTTCTCTCTAGATGAATCAAATGCTCTTCTTCAGTAGTTGATTTTACTAGTACATCGTCTAAGTACAAAATAACAAAAGAACGGGTCGAGTCATTAAAAAATTTTGTCATTACTGATTGAAATACAGCAGGACTACTTTTCAGCCCCTGTGGCAGAACAGTAAGGCAATATTGTCTTCCCTTGTACACAAAACTGGTGCATTGGTAAGAGTCTGGGTGTAAACTGATCCCATAATATGCACTTGACGCGTCAAACGACGAAAACCACATTGCCTGCGAAACACGGTGTAGTAACTCATTGATAGGTTCTACCTGCACCTGTGGAGATATAATTTTTGAGTTGGTAGCCCTCAGATCTAAAACTGGACGTACACCGCCAGAGGCCTTCCGGACGACATGAATAGGATTTCGATATGGAGACATTTGTTCTATTGCTATTCCCAACCGTAACCATTTATTCAACTCTGCTTCAAACTCAGGTTGTATAGCCTGAGGAACGGAATAACATGGTCCAACAACTGGTTCTTCATCTTTCAACTGTATTTTATAGGGAGGCGCGTTAACGCGGCGTGGGTACTCAGAGAAAAGAGAACGGTACTTTATTAATAATTTCCGAAGACCTGATTTAATCGGTGATGGTAAGTCATCCCGAGTGACAATATATGAATCAATCTCTTGTTCCGAGACATTGCATTCGGTGCCCAGGAGTGGATCCAGCTGATCTCCCCTGTTAACTCCTCCCTTGTGGAGAGGTGTCACTGCACAGGCAGCTTGACAATTTAAATTGGGGTCAAGCATGGGTTGATCCACCACCGGCCATCCTGATTCACCGATTGCAATCTCTTCTACGGGTAATTTCACTAACATGATGTTAGGTCGATCTGTAGGAACGATAACAGTATTTCCTAAACTATCTTTCATTCTAATCTCTTTCTTTTCCCGGTCAATGATACAATGGAATTTATCTAGAAACGGACATCCCAGTATTAGGTCCGTTCGCAAATACTTTATGACGAAGATGGCTATTTCGAATATATGATTTTGTATGTTTAGGTTAAAATTTTGAACGCCCTGAACCGAAAAACTTTCTTTTCCAGCGAAAGCGCCAAGTGTAAGGCCCGTGTATGGTCTCAATTTAGCGGATGGAAACCGTTGCTTTAATTTTTTCCACACCTCCCAGTCCATTAGGCAGAGCTCCGAGCCACTATCTATTGTAGCGACAAGTTCAACGCCGCCGATACTTCCTCGTAGGCTGGGAGAGGTAGAAAAATAGCGTTCTTCATTTGAAGCAAAGGGTTCCTCATCTATAACAAATTTTATAACAAATTGTAACGAGTCCCGAAATGATAAATTTTGTGTCCACAAATTAGATTTACATTCGTGGTCAGTCTGATTTTTCAAAATAATGGGGTATATTTTCCCGCAACTATCCTCCCCCATTTCACCAGGTAGTTGCGGAATTAGTTTGTCGATTTGACAGCGGTCTCGCTACTATCAATCCCTCGAGTGGCTAGAATTCCATTTCCGCCATTAGTTGGTATTTGCGAAGGGGCAGAATTCTGAGATCTACTTGCACAGTTATTGTTAACATTGCCGTTCTGACCATTACCGTTTTCTCTTCTCCGGTACGCCCCGTTAAAGTTCCTCCTATTATCGTCCCTATTCGGGTTCGATTCCCCCATTGTGCGGTCATAGGGGCGATAACCCCGGCGATTGTTAAACATCGGTCGGTTACGGAACAGACGTCGACCATTATATTGATTGCTTTCTGAGCCACTCCCACTCGGATAGCGAGATCCAGCTTGGGTGTAACTCAGAAAGTCCGTTTGGCAACTAGCCGTTGCCTTGCTTTTCACGGGTTTCACAACTTTTGCTTGTCTGGCGAAATACCTCTTTGGTGGGCCTCCAGTTTCTTTCCCACACAGGGCAGCTAGGCGTGACGTAACTTCTCGCACCGTTTGGCACAAGTGGGAAGCAATAGCCCGCGACTCATCTGGTGGAAGAGCGTTCACTATTATGTCTACTAGCTCGGCTTGCGATGGATTTTCTGCGATCTGGTAGTACAGTTCGATGATCTTCCAAGCATAGTCCAGAAGGGACCCATACTTGGCTCGATCATATCTTAAAGATTGGAGGTTGCGTTTCTGAAGCCTCTCTATATGTTCGTTGCAGTATTCTTCCTTAAAAAGGATCAGAAAATCATCAAACGTATGGATTCTATATTTAATAGAAGCAAACCACGCGCCTGATGCTGCAATTAAAAGTTTTTCGACTATTTGTAAACGTTCTCTATCGGTCAGCCGATACATTTCTAAACACTGCTGCAATCTACGCAGAAAAACACGAGGCTGTCCATTGGTAATATTCCCGTCAAAAGTGGGAAAACGTTCGATGTCCCTCAGCGAAACCTTGGAACCCATACTAACATAAGCAGGGGAATAGTTACTGGGAATTAACATATTATCCTGCACAATCGGAGTCGTCACCGGATTTACCACCGACGACGTAGTAGCGGTGTTATAACTACCCATGTAAGGGAAAGGGATTTTGTTGGTCGTATTGAACATGTTGGGCTCCATCCCCGGACCAATCGCACCCATGAACAACGACTCAGAATGGCACCCATCTCCTTTTCCCGGCAACACGCTATGTGATTGTATACCTCCATGTAAGGAGGGAGCACTCACGCTAG
Organism: Thermobia domestica; assembly: GCF_964235325.1. NCBI lineage: Eukaryota > Metazoa > Arthropoda > Insecta > Zygentoma > Lepismatidae > Thermobia > Thermobia domestica. The sequence continues at coordinate 176,494,979 of NC_137471.1, read as the reverse complement.
TGACCGTAGTCGTCACAACACTCGACTGATTCGGCACACTATTAGAATTGAACCACGACTTGGGTTCTGACCGATGCATGGGGTAGTGCGTCGCAATATCCCGTGCATCAACCGACATTAAATTTTCTTTTCCTGCGCCACGGGTAGTTGTAGCGGGTAATATTCCTGAGGAATCGCTACCGGGGAAAGGATAGGTTACCTCTGATTTTTCGCGACTAGATTTTGTCATTTCTTTTCGAATATTTACTATGTCATTTTGAATTTTCAAAACTTTCTGGTCAGTTACTTCCAGTTCGGTTTTCAATGATAAGTCTGACAAGGTTGACTTTAAACTATCAATTTCGGCCTGCTGTGTTTCCAGTTTATTGTCGATTTTATGTAATTTTGTATCCATTTCTTCAATTTCAGAATTTACATGATCTAATTTACTTTCAGTCTCCTGCTGAAGTTGCTTTATGGACTGTTGAGCCTCGCATCTGACCAAATCGATGTCAGTAGACGTTTGCTCTCTCAATTTGTTTATTGAGGAAGCAAAGTCCAAACATATGTTGTCTATTTTGCGAGTTAATACTTCGAATCGAGATTCGGTTTCTCGGTTCGAGGCATCTATTTTTTCATTCATTTCCCGGCTATTCTTATTCATTTCGCGTCTCATCTCTCGGCTATTCTCATTCATTTCGCGTCTCATTTCCTGTAGCATTTGTTGCAATGAAAGGAGGAGAGCGTCATTATTAGATGACCCAGTCTTCCTTTGCTTTTCTTTGGGTTTATCACCAATTGGATCCCCATCTCTTTCATCATCATCGAGGTCAGATATCTCCACTGGAGATATTTGGCCTCGGTTCTTCGGGGTACTATACCCTCGTTCACCGTCCGAATCGGGATGCTCATTTTCTTTTTCAGAGGATAAACTCATGGGTTCACGCGACTGGTGGAGCTTCTCCTCACATTCTTTGCAGTATTTAACTATCTCACCAGCCCGGACCTTTTCTTCATTTTCAGCAGTATCCTCTAAATTAATACAACTGAAATGAATCCATTTCAGCCCACATTCGTGACACCTCACTAGCCTACGAGAGACGCGAGCTCTTTTCTCACTACTTTCTAAAGTACATTGTGTACATGAGACTTCCGCGTTCTCGTGTGATACTACTTCCCTATTGGTTGCCATAGTTTCCATATAAAAAGACACAATATAAATACATGCAATTATATACTTATCGACTAACAAGACTTATTATTCAGGCACTGTTCATAAATTAAGGGACTCCTATCTAATTCCCTCCTTGGGTCAACTTCCAGCATTTTCAAATTTTAGAATTTGACAAATTCCTTCATTTCCCCCTTTCTACAGAGAGAGACAAAGATAGCAGAACAGCCAATGACTATAATTATTTAATCTCACTGTAACTTTTTAATTATGCACCTTTTGTGGCCAAGTCAATATGTGCTCGATCCTAAACAGTGTTTAATAAATAATTTCAGATTCGTTACCAGGGAAAACAATTGTTTCCATGGTAACTGTCCGATGTCAACGGTCGCCAATATTGAAAGAAAAACGTTCACGTACGTTTTCATAGAAACCGTCGTTTCTAGGGCAACAGATCCTGTCACGGTTAGCCAAAATTGAAAGAAAACTTTTTGTCCGTTGCCATAGAAACCGTCGTTTCTAGGGCAACAGATCCTGTCACGGTTAGCCAAAATTGAAAGAAGACGTAAAAATTTAACGAAGATAAAAGAGCTAATGTAGAGTTGGAGAGGAGTCGCTAAAATTAATTTTCTTTAACGAGGACGATTACGAAAGATCACTTACTGATTGAAATCCAGATTATTTTCCAATAGAGTAACTTCCAATAAACCTTTTGTTATTGTTAATTATTCCATATCGGACTCCCGAAGAAAACTCATCGAAACAACTTCTTGACCGTGCCAATAGCGACTACTCTCAATCATGACTCCGTTTTCTTTCATTTAGAAATAGGAAAGAAAGGGAAGAAAGTAGAAGGGTAAAAGAAGGAGGTAGGTAAAGAAGAAAGAAAAGAAAGAGGGTATTTTAATGAGAAACAGATTACTGGATAATTCCGGAAATATAGTAAAAGGTCGGGAAAGTCGTTGAAAGATGAATCATTCTAAATGTTATTAACAACTAATCAATTTTGGAATGCTTCGGAATAGACACATGTTCCCTCATACCACCCAGACCTAGCTCCAGGCACCACGATCATGGGGTTGCCCAGACCTAGACCTGGAAATGAGAAAAGTGATATTTAATTCTTTGTAAAGTTATTCCAACCGGTGATTGATAACTATCCAGCATCTGAACTCTGTCCTCTAGGATCGACCACACATATGAATTAGCCGAGGGAAAAAAAAAATCACACTTATCAACTCAATATAAATTTATGTATCGCATCAATAAAAGTCTCAACTTCCTGGAAGAAAGATGTCGTATTTAGGCTTATCCTGCTATTTTTGCTTCACTCCTCGAGCCGATTTAAACCATTAGTGACGGTCCTTCATGACCTAGGTTATTTACCTTAACACATATATTAAAACATGACACATATATTACAGATGTTAATATGACAAATGATATCACTAAAATTACTTATATTAAATCTATCATGCATTCACACGCTCACTCACTCAGGACAGTGTATATATGTTTAAAGGAAACCAACTAACTACAAAGGTACAAACAAATGACTTCCAACATTACATTTGGAAACAAATTAACTTTTATCTGATACCGCGCGTCTATAAATTTTTAACTTTTATATAATCAATTCGTGTTTAAATCATGAAGGAGAAAAAAAAACTTTGTGAGGCAGGCACGTAACACAGAGCATTTCTAGATATAACTAGGTAAATCAAAATACAATTTCTGGGCCCAGGTTAACTACAAGGTAATTGAAAACCAAAACAGAAAGGAAAGTGACCAACGGATTAAAAAAAACTTAAGAGGAACGACGGTGAAAGAACGTAATCGAAGTGTCGTCAAATACTAAGTCTTTGTTCATTTCAGCGATAGGTCAAAATGTGATGGAGGACCCAATCATTATCTACTCCATTCATGAATCGTGTCTTGCAACGTCTCAGCTGGTAATTTCAGATCAGAGTTGTACGTTAAATAAATCGTAAGCAACAAGTTCAAACTCTTGGGGGGGGGGAAGGTTGAAAAAAAAATTTAAAAAAACTTGAAGAAATGAAGACAGAGAGAGAGATAGAGAAGAAGGAAGACGAAGAATAGGGGCGCCAAAGACTTAAGTGAGAAATAACTAACGCTACAAAGTTAGAAGTCGAATTTCGTTCTCAACAAAATCCATAGCCAAAATATTCTTAACATGCCAAAAAGGGTGGTCTACTCAAATACGTAGACTCAAGGGGCGCCCTGCTGCCAAGGATGCAAGTTCTGTGTCCATCAGATCCCAATCCCACAAGAGTTGGCTTGTAAGATTGAAATCCGATCCCCGTATCCGGCTCAGACCAGCAGGAAAAAAGGAGGAGGGAAAGGGACCAGGTAACTGCGTCCCCAATTTTGAAATCTCTAAGTAAAAAAAAATATTCGACCCCTTAGAAAAACTAAGAAGGTTCGAGGACAGTAATGAAACTAGAATAGAAGTATTATCTAAGATATCCCTAACTAATGATTTGCCGAAATAAAAAAAAAATTAAATAAACTGAATTTTGGATCGGTGATTTCTATTGCCAAATTTCACCGATAGCTACCCTGCGCAGACACGCCACAGTCTGGGATGTCGTTAATTTCCCTCGTCTAATTAAACTAAGAAAAGAAATGAAAATACTTAAAGGGACTAGGGGTCGACATCCGGGTACGCGAAAATAAATTTCAATAACTAATTGTTTTGATTCTGTACCCAGTCAGAGCTGTCGCCTCCATGAACATTGTAAGCTAGCCTGAGTAGGTAACGTGAAGAAAAAAAAAATCTCACGGAGTGGTACATTCTATTTTTAAAACCGACCAGAAGATATGATTCACTACAGCCCTGTTGTCTAACTACTATTGTCTTTTCATAATTTATTATTCAATATGTCTAGTCAGCGATTATATGATGCTACCCATTCTATCAGATGGTATTACTATGGTTGATTACTATTATGACACATAAACTACAAAGTATTACCGTAGTCCGACTATATATCGCCCTCCGGTCCGCGTGATATTATGGTGCAGGGGTCAGAACCTGAGATGTTTGTAGTTACACGTATCTATTCAATATCTATATATCAACACGCGGCGAAGTATTCATTGGGCTACTATATATTTAACTATATGGGTGTCCTATATTCTATATTCATTTACTACAATATTCATATTCACATTAATATTCATTTGCCACGACGCTATATTCTACAAACACCCTGTTTCCTCTATCTACGCCCAGCCTATTTACACATTTCATCATAATACTTTAAAATCTATAATCACTACAAACATTTTCCCATTCCGATCACCGCACGACAACCTCACTCGAACCCAAGACTCTTTTACCACACACACAATACTATGTAATACTTGGTAGCTTTATTAAGAACGAAAGAAAAAAAATCCTATGTATGTTCACTGAAAATAGAATTATCTGCGATAATGTCTAATGTTTATAAAATTCTGCATCAACAATGAAATTCTACAGCCACGAAGAAAAATGGACATTTAATATATTTTCAAAGCGAAGAACTAGCATCATATCGCCCGACTTCTGTTAAAAATTTACGTATTGTTTATTTATTTAAATATTTAGATTTCTAGACTATGCAGAATGTTGAAACTTTCAGAATATATTAATCTTGGGTCACTTGACCTAACTGTACATTCATATGGGCTGTGAATTATACCTTCTAGGTTTTATTTCGGAAAGAAAGGTCAATTTCATGAAAACTAAATCACTAAGCACCTCGACGGAAGAATGGCGGTTAGTACTGACTTCTGACACTAGGGCTAGCGACGATATAATGAACCCTTGAACAACTGAATGTGACCTTGTACACGGAATTATTATACTATATTACGTTCACTTAATGACGGAGTAATAAAAATTTATCGCATAGTAAATACTACACTGTCCAACACACTCTTTCATCACTTAATTATCACTATCACTGATACTACATTACAAATATACACATACTACTCGAACTACAAGACACATCATGCCACATTCATACTACACACTACATTAATACATGTTATACTAATAAATATACACAGAAATCATTCAGATTTCACCATGTTAAATCGGCTCTATGAAAGGTAACGAAAGGAAAGAAATGAACAGGGCCAACTGGCCCTTATATTTACTAAATCACATTCTTGAAATCAACCTGTTTAATCGATGCCCTGAGGGGACATATCGGAGTATTAGCTAGCAATAGGACCCCTGCTCTGAAGGGGCAGGAACCCGGAACAAACTGAATGTTCAACTCATCCCGCTGGAAGCCGTACTCCCAATTTGGGAGTCAGATAGGAGCCCTTACTGAAATTTACACGTGCATTGTGATTACTGGACTGACTACCACAAAATTAAATACCGCCATGTTACTAATAAATAAATACAAAAAGAAATCACATCCACTACATACACGAACACAAACGGTAGTGAGGCAGGCCTTACGTAACTAAAAAAGGAATAATTTTAAGGATAAGAATATTTTAAGGGAGAAAACACCACTCCTCCGAAACTGTTTATAGATTCCTAAGAAAACTCGCAAACTGATGCACTTTACAAAGCCTGTCCATAACTAACAATATCTGCACAACATGGCGTCATCTATTTTTTTATTTCTTCAGTCCGGTTTTTACTATGAAAAACTAACAAATTATGGCTCCGTAGCTTCCTGCTTGGTAGTTATTCGACTATTATATTAGTTTTACCTTTTACTGCAGTTTTTCTCACTCCGTTGCGACCTTTTAAGCTCGACGATCGAAATCTGGCTGTTGTCAGCAAGATTTTCCGGCTTGGAATGGAATAATTGCGCGCTAATATCATAGCGTGGGTTTATCAGCCAATCAAAACTAAGCATTTTGGCGGTGGGGCTTTGAAACGAATAAAATTTGGTAAAATCTGGATTAAACTAGATTTTAGAAGGACCTAGGTATCTAAAAGAGAGGTGAAGGGTGGTCCTGAAAATTCTGTCGCATTTTAGATTGGTTATTTGATCTGGAAAGTTTCGTCCAATAGTGGATCTATATTTTCGGATAGCACTGACACCGTAAGAATTGTAATAATCCATTTACATATACATATGCAAGACTTATAACTAATTTAAAATATAAATAAAGATATTGATTCCCAAAACTATCATTCCCAATGAATTTTTTACAGTTTTTTCATGTTAATTTGAAATAGAATAACAAATAAAATTACGAATTATATGAACAGCCAGAAATTTTTTGTTAAACTTCAGGTACAGTCGGTGCAAAAAATTTCGGGCACCCTCCTATTAAAAACATAATTTCATTAGACTGTAATGGCACATTACAAGCAAGGGCGCCAATTTCTCCTGTAAATTTGGGGGAGGGGTCATTCAGATGCAGAAGGCATATATATGAAGATCTTAAGACAAATTACAGTGAAATTATGCCAAATATTGTATATTCATAAATACAATAGGGGGGGCGCACATAAGCTTTGGGGTGGCCCGGGCCCCCTCATCCCCCCAGGATCGGCAGCCTTGGTTATTGCTACCGCTGGAGGTGTTGACTGGTAGAGCCTGTCTTGATTTTAACTAATTATTAAATTCTTCATGATTCTAAAATTTGGCGACACACCTTAGGGAACTGCGACACACACCAGTGTGTCGTGACACATTGATTGAGAACCACTGGGCTAAAGGAGGCAGTGGTGATAAGAATAAGTGAAATTACTGGAGTGAGGAAACTGGGAGAAAACGAGAGAATCCCTAGAAAATCCACGCTCACAGTGTTTGCCTGCCACAAAGCCCACCTAGCGCGAGTTGGTATCGAACCAAGGACGCCACGCACTAGAAGTGAACAGATAATGAAGGAAAATGAAATATTTCAGTTTATCGTCCTACGATTACGTCTGCCCTTTTAGGCTAAGAAGACGATGATTACAGCAAGTGAATATTGATGAAAGAAGTGATGGAATGAAAAAGTAAAAGGAAACGGGAGTACCCCGACAAAACCCGCGAGCACCATCTTGTCCACCACAAACGTACTTGACCGGGAATCGAACCAGGGACCCCACGAACCAGAAGCAAGTGCTCTACCACTGATTCACCCTGCTCCACAGATAACGAAGGAAAAGGCGAAGAGAAGAAATTAGAATAGGTAACTACTCAAGATAGTCCTCCTTCCATCCTAGAAAAATATCTCGGTTCCCTTGTCTTAGTATTTTGCGACTGGCTGGGGAATTTCTGTATTTGAAACTTTGCCATCTTTTTAATGTAGTGGAACCATACGGATACTGCATTATTATCTCAGTATCAATTCAAGGTCCCAAGTAGTAAACTGTGAAGGTCGACAGTCCAGAACATTTTCTTTGTTCGAAGGTTATTCGTAAAGGTAACAAATTTCCAATGTTTTTTTTTTTTTTTTTTTTTTTTTTTTTTTTATCATTTAGACAAAAACATATATGGAAAGGAACAATGTAAGGTTCACAAGACAATTAAGAAGAGTTAAATCTTAATTGGATTTTGTGTGTTATGTATTTCTCTGTTCTTTCTTCTGCTTCTTCTTTGTTAAATTGTTCAACTAAAAACAAATGAATGTTGTCAAAAATGAACCACGAAACCATGAAACACGAAATCATGAAACCGTTGCAGTGATTTATATAATTGAGTGTTGTAGTGTTGTCTAAGAATGTTTAAGTGATTCTAAGGACACAATTTGGTATTAAAGGTAAAAGGGATAATGAAGGTATTAAAGGGTTTAAATTTCGTATCTTTAATATCACTCGGGAAAGGTGTAATGGCTGGAGGAGTCAAATTTATGGCAAGATAAATTTCACTTCCAGTCCTGGTTTCAGAGATTTGGTTGAATAATTATGTTAACATTATGTTCAGCTTCGCAAAATACTATTTAAGAATTTGCATATTTTCCCTCCGTTCTGAAAAGTTACAGCCTGCATCATGATCTGAACTGACAGTTGTGTTCTGAATTCACATGCGCTGGTTCTTGACAAACTGAGTTATACCGCACGAGGCTTGAATTTCGTATCTCCAACAAAGATAGGGTGGGTCAGTGAGTCGTGGGTCAAGATCTCTGAGTGGGTCGTGGGTCAATAGGACGTGACTCACTGCGACCCACCATCCAGTCTGAGGCATCGTCCCACTACGACCCACCGATCCACTCTGGTCCGTGCAAAAAAGTGTAGACAGCATCTTCTCTGAACACTGGTGAATTTGTCTACGTTTTACTTTCGAAGCTTACATTTTTCTTCCTTTTCCATTTGTTTCTATTTACTTACCTGAGATGAATATATCCAGTGGTGCTATTCAGCCGGTTCGGACTAGGGATGGCCAGAACCGGTTCCTGGTGGAACCGGTTTTCGGGTCTGAACGGATCCGGTTCTAGAAGATCCGGTTCCGGAACCGGTTTTTCGGATCCAGGTCTGGAACCGGTTCTTCGGATCCAGTTGTGGAACCGGTTCCGGAACCGGTTCTGAAAACCGCATCTCCAAGAACCGTTTCCGCGGGAACCGAAACTTTGTGACCATCTCTACGCTAAACCCGAGCTGCTGGCAGACTGTGAACAGTGTGCTAGATGAAATGGTGGAAGCGACAGGCAGGCGCTCAGGCGGCGGCCCCTTGTCTCATTTGGCTAAACACCCACTGGTGGACCAAATTTTTTTGTTCTGGAGGCACAAGCGTGTCTGGGCGGGGAGGGCACAAGTGCATGGTCATCCTTACAGTGTTTTGAAGATGAACTTTGTGTCTCCTTTACGGGTCTTTGGCGACTTTCGGATCCAGATCTGGAACCGGTTTCTAAGATCCGGTTCTGGAACCGTTTTTCAGATCCAGTTCCAAAGATCTGGTTCTGGAACCGGGTTTTTGGATCCAGGTCTGGAACCGGTTCCTAAGATCTGGTTCTGGAAACGGGTTTTCGGATCCAGGTCTGGAACCGGTTCCTAAGATCTGGTTCTGAAAAGTGGATCTCCGAGAACCGGTTCCACCGGAACCGGATCTTTGTGGGCATACCTAGTTCGGACCGGTTCGCTAGAACCGGTTATTAAAATATTTCGAATTCTCTAAACCGTTTGTTATACCCAGACATAACAGTAAATTTTACACAGTTATACCCAGAAATAGTAAAAGAGTTAAACATATGATCTCTTACCACAAAGTATTAATGTTTATTTCTTAATAAGAAATGCTCAGATATCAAGAATGAGAACTGAGTGTAGTGGTGAGGGTTCTTTATATTTGAAACGCAGACATACCATTATCAACAATTGTCGATTCAATGCTGGATTAAGATCTTTCCAATACTTTTTGATAAGTATCTATCTCGTATATTCGCAATGCTACTTAATTTTATCACACTACCTTGTATTAGGATGCTGTATAGAACTCTTACTTGTCACTTGTGGTATGCAGTAAAAAAAAATGCTTTTGTCTACCTCATATTTTTTTGTTTCTTTGTTTTCTAAAAGAGTTCTCTAGAGAGAGAGAGAGACGGTTGTTCAAAAACTAGAATAGCACCACTGAGTATATCTAAGTGAAAAAAGGACTTCAGCCACTTTTGGATATTGATATTTGTAATTGTAATAATAGCAATAGGACTTCGAGACCGAGTCGAATTTTGCAGTTTTTCCTCTTTAAGTTGGCCAACTTTACCTCGATTTGAGACTTCCAAATTTCATCCTATTTTCCACTGAAAAATATATGTAATTCATCAAGGAAATAATTATATGATAATTAAATTGAAATTAATCGTAATTTGATCATGACAAACACTTTACCATTTTATATCGTAAAGATCAGATCCAAGGGAAATTGTAACAGAGCGGTGCTTGAGCGATTGACCGTAGATATTTAAACTCCGATTACTGATAATTTCACAGCCTTGTTTTATTACAAGTGGAAACTCTTTAGTCAGTGGAGAGGAGGGCGTGGATCATGTTTCAGAGTTAATGACGATGGGTTTTGGTGGTGTGTGTCAGGGTCAGTCACGGTAGGTAGTGGGTCAGAGTTAGTCACTGTGGGTCGTAGTTTCAGGGGTCGTGGGCCATGGTGGGTGTTAGGTCACGGTTCATATTTTCTATGACCCACGCCATATCTGATCTCAAGTCTAGTAAGCAGCTGTTAGTGTCAAATATGTAAATATACAGGATGGCCCAAAAGTAGGTATACAGTCCCGCACTGATCAGCTCACTGTATTTTATATCATTTCGTATTGTTATCAAACAGGTAGACCTAGTTTCTTTATTATTTGTTCTTAATGCCTTTTTACTTATATATTAAACTTGGAACAGCCAAAGCAAATAAACATATAAGCTAGAATGTTGTACTTGAACAATGCAGGGGTGTATACCTACTTTTGGGCCATCCTGTATATAGTATAGATTTGGAACCCTATTTTTCCCCACACGGTACTCCAAGACGCTAGGAAAATAGGTGCGTAGTTAATGAGGACGTATTTACACAAAATACGTAGGTATTCCAAAAGATATCCCCTTGCTGCATAGTTGAAATAAACCAACTATTGTATCTTCGATGGCAAATGTAGCTGTGCTAAGCATCATTCCGGTAGGCAAATTAAATTGATGCATAAATTAATTTAATTAAGAAAATTTTCTAATTGGCCTACAATATATTGGGAAATCTGAATCGTTTTCAAAATGACAAGTTAACACAAAGTTCAGGTAACAATAATAAAATGTTAATTATGCAAACGTGTAGAAAATTTAAATTGAATAATACGCGTAGTAATAAAAAGAAAAAGAAAAAGAAAAAGAAAGAAAAGAAATGTAATAATTTTAAGCTGAGATGAATTGTGAGACAAATGCCACTGAATTTAAATAAATGAAAGCATTAAACATTTTGATTAGAGAATCTGAAGGATTCATATTTCTCATCTTGTTCTAAAAAGAAAATACAGGGTGTTCCAAAATGAATGTCGGAGTTATAAGACTTTGTAGTATTTATTACAATTAACTTGCAATCATAAAAACACATCAAATGAAAGAGCAGCTCAAACAGTTTTGGATGCACGCATACGCATGCACGTGTTTGCTCTCTCTGCCGTTAGAAAGCGCTAGTAACAAAGATGGAGTCTAGTGAGCAGGAAGCTTTTTCGTGTTTTACATTTTCCACATACTGAATCTGTGCATACAGTGCTACCGTCCGTGTGGAGAATTTTAAGGAGACGCTTACAACTACGTCCTTATCATTTGCAGTTCTTACTAGCTCTAAAGCCTACAGACTACGGTTTACGTGGCAACTTTGCAAATGAAATGTTGGTACGTGACAATGATTTTTTTTTTCATCGTGTCGCCTTCAGTGATGAAAGTGGCGATGTCAACGCTCATAATGTTCGCATCTGAGAGTCAGCAAATCTCTACGAGATGGTACAGTTGCAACGAAACTCCCCTAAATTGAGTTTTGTGCCATATGGCGGAAAGTTTATGGGCCTTTCTCACCTGTCGACTCGATGTGTCCCGTAGGGGCCGCGGTGGCTCAGTGGTAGAGCGTTCATCTCTGGTGCTTGGGGTTCGATCCCAGCCCCCGCCAAGTGAACTTTGTGGTGGACAAACACCGTGTGCGTGGGTTTTCTCGGGGTTCTCCCGTTTCCTCCCACTTTCTTCATTCCACCATTTCATTCATTACTCATCATCACCGTCTCATTTAGCCTAACCGGCATAACTGTGGGACGTAAAACTTAAAGATTTCATTTCATTTTCGATGTGTGCCGTGTGACGAATGGTGCTCAGATTGAACACTTGTAGCAGAAACTGTTTGAGTTGCTCTTTCATTTGATGTTATTATTTATAATTGTATATACGTTAAATGTAATAAACAATACAAAGCTTTAAATCCCCGATATTCATTTTGAAACACCCTGTATTAGTCTGTGTCTTTAAATAACAATGATGCTTTGAATTTAATGAGAATTTCAAAATTCCTGTCATTTCTTGTAGTTACAAAAGAATAACATAAATTAGAAATAATATTTCCTATTTTTATGTATTTATTTTTTAAAGATGCTAATTCCAGATTTTCAAGTAGAAGTTAAATATACATAATAGGCTGTCTTTATCCTATCTTTCTCATATAGTATAGTAAGTAAATTATTTGATTCAGAAGACAGTATTTTATTTAACAACTACATGAGAAGAAAATAAGGAAATAATTAAGCCAGAGAAATAGACACTTGATGAAAGGGGAAATTAGATTATTTCGAATGCTGAGAAGTCATGACATTATTTTTTTGGATTAATCAAAAATGAAAAGATAGTGGAAGTTTTCGTTCGAACGCTGTACTGATTTAACTGTCTATTTTACGTAGGTAATTCTTTACATATCTAACTTATATAGGAATAATAGCAATATCCAATTATAATATAAAACCTCAGGCAAACCTAATAATTTGTACTTACACATATATAAGATATAATTGTACATATACAATTATTATCAGAATTAGAATTTTAAAGGTCCATAGCTCCAAAAGTATGGGACCTACCGTACTCGGGTCAACACTTCATTTAGGATGTGCCCTATCCAAATATCCAAGTTTCAGAATTCTGCGGTACTTCCGCAACAATTTTTATAGAGGGAGTTGGTGAGTACTTCAAATTACATGCCCGTAGCCAAACTCCCTTTATAAAAATTGTTGTATCTTAGGATTAAAATATTGAAGTATCTTAGGATTCTGTAACATTTTTGGATAGCGCACATATTAGTTCCTAAGTGAAGTCTAGATCTGACTAGGGTAGGTGCCATAGTTTTGGAGCTATGGACCTTTAAAGTTCTTTTTTTTTTTCATGTTTTCGGCAACCTATAACTCCGAAAGGAAGCATTTGTACACTCAGGTTGGTCTATACTTTTTGTCTTATATCTTGGCGTCAGGAATCACCTCACAAACGTTGGCGGTGTTATTTTGGAACATCCTGTATATAAAGATTAATAACTAGCTTGGCCAATATTTACTTATAAACGCTAGTACCTTGTATTTTGCCGTTGTTTAACTTTGTGCAATATTTTATTTCATAATTATGAACATCTGTCCGTGCGGCGTTTGCACAGACGTATTTCTCGACAAGTTGCCTAGTTACGGAATAAATAATTTTCCCTAACAATACTTTCTTTTATTTTCAAATACTTGGAGAAAAAATGTATTTAATCTAGTTTAATTTAGACATTTTCTGTCAACACAAATGCAACAAAATGAATGAGATTCCCAAGTAATAAAATGCCACTCGTCTTTGAAGCAGTGTTCGTAGATTTTGTTAAGAAAATTTCCCTCAACTGAATCATTTTTCCCTTTTCTTACCAAATTTTCCCTAGTTTGTTGAGTATTCAATTTCTAAGACAGAAGTTACGTGATAAGATTAATTTAGTTATATTAATGGAAGTGTCAACCACATTATTTGTTTTTGCTTCTATAGTTTTTACTTTTTTCTTCACTTTTTTTAAAACAAAAAATACACAAATACATTCAACCAACAATGAGTTCAAATTATGCTACTTTGAGCATACACAAACTATTGCTATTGTGTTGGTCTATTTTTGAAGAGCAAAGAAAAATTTGAGCATTTATTTTGGTCAATAAATCAGCGCGAGAATTTGCCTGGATTTTCATGCTTTATTGAAATAAACCTCTTTCTGTTAAGTTTATCTACAAAATTTCCCTAGATTAGGGAAATTTACCTTACACTGCGAACACTGCTTGAACCAATAATCAGATAATAATCAGTGTGAATTGTTTGTATTTTGTTTACTTCATTGTTGAATTGTCAGAATGTTTCTGAAGAGTAAAATTAGTGCTCTCAGCAATGAATAAAACAAAATAATTAAAAACTATACGAATTCTTCCCTGGTTTATGATTGGATTTGTATTTGGGCAGAAATTTAAATGTTGATGTCGTGAATTTTATCGAATTATTTTCAATACTGTCACCTCTAGAATGCACAATGGAAAAAATGGGGAATCGGATCTTATACTGGTGATAGCTGAGTCCTTGCACTGACCTTAAGGTTCCTGTGAACTCCCCCTTGTCCGAGCACTTCGCCTTTTCGCCACCAGATGCTCACTTTTTCATTTAGCAATCACTGCTGGTACCTCTACTGGGAAGAACTGAAAGATCGTACCGCTCAGTTTGAATGTGTCCAGGATATCCACACTTGAAGTGGGCGGGGAGAGGAATCCAACAGTTTTTTTTTTTCGTGCACCTGCAGTCAGTCAGAGTCTATTTATACAAGCCGTGTTGTTCAGCCGCAGGGCAAAACCTCAACCATTGATGAGTAACATAAATCTTTTCTTTTTGCAGGTAGGAATAGAGTTTTGTACGAAAAACGGGAATTAGGTTGCAGAGAACGTCATTCACATCGCGTTGACAAATTATCTTTCGTACGTTTATCACATGAAACTCTTTTCTTTTTTTGATTATTACCAGAATATGAGATAAAAAGAACCTAAATGGTTCTTTGTATACAGAAAACAGACAAACAATACTAATATTTTCTTACATATCAGTATTATATGATTTTTTTTCTGAAGTGTATGATGCATGAAAAATGGACAAAATGAATTTTGACTTTTCTATTTGTCCCTATCCTTCTGAGTAGAGAGAATGATGTGGCGCAACTAAAGGGCCTGCAGGGCCCGCAACATTGAGAGGCCCAGAACAGAAAGAGGCCCATTTCAGTTTCGAAGTTAAACTTTATAATGTTAAGATGTTAAAAATTATGTGATGTTCCAACTATATCTCATTTTTACCTATGAAGACGGTAACACCTGAGCGATTATTTAGTAAATTAAATGCCAACAAAACTTTTACTGACCAGCGAAAACATTATGACCACTCGCTACTTTTTGAACGAAATCATCGGGCTGAGATAAGAGCTACAAGGCATAACACAACCGCGCGCCAAACACGACAAGAATCTCACTCGATTAGTCAGTGTGATGCTTGTGCCTTGAATGGGGAAGGACGACGATATATCAGGGTGACTAAGTGGCTGGGAGCTTCATTTCGGAAACAACGCGACTTGTCGAGTTTTCGCGATCTGCCGTGCTTATGTATTTCAAAGATGGGAAAAGAACAGTGAAACCAGCATCGAACCAAACAACAAAAAGTGGGACGACCACACCTCATTAAAAATGTCGGATGTCGTAGACTCTCGAATTTGGTATAGCAGAATAGACGAAAACTATAGCACAATATAATAATAATAATAATAATAATAATAATAATAATAATAATAATAATAATAATAATAATAATAATAATAATAATAATAATAATAATGTGCATTTTTTTGCATATGAGCAAGTTGTGACTCACTAGATAGAACATAGAAAGTCAAAACTGTTCTCTGTAAATTTTACGTGACTCATGAATGTGGAAAGAGGGGGTCCGTTTAACATTTTTGCGGGGAGGCCCATTCGTCCTTACTTACGCTACTGAGAGAATGTAAGGTAAAATAATAACACCAATATATATATATATATATATATATATATATATATATATATATATATATATATATATATATATATATATATATATATATATATATCAGTAGCGGCTCGATACCATAATCTGAGGTAGTTCTGCATAGTTTGTTTTGTGAATATTGAATTTAATCTTCGCAGTAACTAATTATAAAATGTGCTTACACCAACCAGCATAAAATTTTAGCACTCCTAATCGTTATAATTGACAATTATAATTGGGAATTGACAAATATGTATACAACTTTACTGTGTCATGCAAGCAAAACACTATTGGTTTTGATTATTTTGTGTCAGTGCGTATTTAGGATTTTGTTTCGGGAAGAGCTATACACAACATATGAATAGACACTTCAATTTTTCCTTTTGGATGCCGACAAGTTTTAATGAATTTCGGGGAAGCTTGAGCCCGATAGCTTCCTCTTAAATACATTGCTGTTGTATGTAACAAACTTAAAACCATCCATATCGTAAGAAACATGCTGTTTCTGGATACCATAAAAATTCCGAATTCACGTAATATCTACAGGCAGAAATTTTATCAATACTACTGAATTATAGATACCCTATCGTTTGTAAATGAAGTCCATCCGACGTGTCTTCTGCTGTGCAAAATGTTCTGTTACTCTATCATTGAAGTTCGGTATGGTGGATATAAAATCACGCTCGATTGATAAGGCAGTCAAAGCACTGAGTCTTTCCTGGGACATTGTGCTTCTCAAAAATGTTTTAACTCTTTTTAAACTAGAGAAGCAACGTTCTGCTTAAGCTGTTGTCATTGGAGTAGTTAAAAGAATTTCCAAAAGTTTTATGGTTTCCCTAAAATTGTCACACAAATTGTGTTTGTTCAGAAAATTTAAAAATGGTAAGGCACCTTGCATATTTCTGAACTCGATCCGGTCATAAATGACGCCCAACTCAGTTCGAAGACGCTCTTTCTCTAAGTATGGATATTGTGCCACAGTTGCACTTAATTCATCGCTGGGAAACTGTTGAACATACTGAAGAAAGTTTTCTGAACACAAAAGTGATGATGCGACAAGGTGGCCAGTATATTGGAACCTAGATTTCGCTGTATTTGTGATCACATCACACATTTCAATCGCTGCAATTCGACGAGAATTTATTGTATCTTCTCTTTGTCTTCGTTTTATTTCGTGAGATGCAGATGCTGTTGCCAAATTCTGTGTTTCTTCTAGTATTTCGGAAATGTTTCCTCTCAACCTTTGTACATTGCTCTCAAACAAGGGTAAAAGTGGATCTGAAAAGGTAGGAGGACGCATGACGTCACGCCATCCCCCGTGCTTATCTTTGCCCATTGTAATTTTTTAAGAAAGTGGGGGGACGCCACGGATATTTTCTGGAAGCAGGGGAAGGCGTCCTCCCCTCACTTTTATCCCTGCTCTCAAATGATTTAAGGGCATTCTCTAGATAAATGGGACAGCTCTTTTGCAGTGTCCACGTGTGGCATAATATGATGGAAAAATATCAACCAGAATACAAATGTTTCACACTGCAACATTCTTTCAATAGCTGAGGCTTGATTTATCGCTATATGTTGACTAAGTTCCTTCCGAATGTCTTCCATGCACTTAATAAGTTCATTTCGGTATTCAAAAAAACATTTACTGTTCGAAAATAAAAATTCCGAGTTGGAGCGGACCGCGGCATTCTTCTTTTAACTATTCGATCCAGTACAGCAACTCGTTGTGGTGAATGAGAGAAAAAAGCTGGAATGTCTTGTAAATTAGCGAAAAATGTCCTAACCTCTGTCCTATTTTGCGAACACGCTTGCTGTATTATTAAATTTAACTGATGAGCATAGCAATGCACAAAGTGGGCTGATGAATATTCTGCCTTAATCTGTACTTGGAGTCCCCCATGTTGGCCACTCATAACTGCAGCACTGAGCAATTAATTTCTGCGACGGTATAATAGGTTGGATTTCACTCAAAATAGTTTGAGCAAGGTCTTCACTGTCATGCTTTGAAGCCAATAAAAATCCCCCAAAACGTTCAACTGGAGTACCTTCTCTCACGTATCTTAATATCTCTATCAGTTGAAATTGTGATGAACAATCTGAAGTTTCGTCAGAAATAAGTGCTACAAAACGTGTTTGCTCCATTTCACGTGTTATTTCTTCTCTGAACACTAATAGCATCATGCTATCTAGCAACTCGTTTTGAATGGTTTTGGAGGTTCCTTTAAAATTACTAGAGCCCTGTAAATGTTCCCTAAATGTTTTGTCTAAATCAGCGCTGAAATCTATCAGTCCACGAAATATCACCGGATTGGAGGAACCTTCTGCCTCGTCAAGCCCCCGCATTGCAAGTTCAAAAGCACCACAAAATTTTATACAATTGATAATTTTATAAAGGATGTATCTATTTCTGGTGACATTCTCATTATGTTTCTGTATACTTGCCCAGTACGCAGAATCAAGTTGTGAGTGTATATTGATTGTCCCTAAAAGCGAAAATCTGTTTGATTATTCAAATGGAGCTTCGAATTTTCATGTTTCTTAATTTTTTTCGGTAAGATGCACAAGATCTTTTATCCCTCCCTTTGACCATGCATAATCCCCACCAAAAAGAAGACATGGAAAACAGAAGAGAATCGTGTTATCACATCCACATATCCAGTTATTTCTTCTGTATATATCTTTGTTAAAACACCTAATGTAAGTTTTGCCACGACTGCTGCCCGGGAAGTCATTTTAAGAATATTGTTTACCTTACAATATTTATCATAAATAATCCCCACCGAACACACAAACTCACACAAAGAATAGCGCACAACACTTACAACAAACACCTTGATCGAAAACAAGAGATGTTGCAGACAAACTTAAAGATGTCCTGGCCTAACCACTACTGGTTTTCCCCCACACAACCCTCGGCTGATAAAATCCAACATTTAAAATAATAATAATAATAAACGGAAGATAAAAGAAAGGGACAACAGAGAGATGTGGCACCTTTGATTTCTAGGTAACAGGGGTCATAAATCTCTAATAAATGTCGCCAAGAACAGCAGAGAGAGTTTTGAGGGCTTTCCAGATTCTCATTCTATGAAACAAGTATCTTTACTCATGTCTGCTAGTGGTATCACGTCGTGTTTTTTCGGCTTCTTCGGAAGTATTCGTGAGTTTTGAGCTGCTAGAAGTGCAGCTCTAGTAAATCCTATCTAACAAACAAGGAAAACGTAATACAGTGCGGCTGGTGAAGATTTTGGTCTCAATGCTAAAGCATAGGGCAATCCGTGCACAGCTCTTGCAATATTATTAAGCTTTAGAAGGTGTTTCTAGCAATTCTACGCTATGTAGCGAATCCAGCAGTACAATTTCAGGACACAGTTAGAACAAATATCATCAGTACGTGTTATTACCTTGATTAAATTAAGCACAATTCAACTCAATTGAAAATATATTTATTCCACTAAAATAGCTGGCAGTTCTGCAGCTCTGCAGCACTTATAGTCAAGCCGCCTCTGATATATATATATATAGATAGATAGATAGATAGATAGATATAGATATAGATATAGATAGATAGATAGATAATCCTGGCGCAACAGTCCCTTGTGATCTGAGCCTGCAGCGGACTTATGTTAGTAGTAAGCACAACCACACCCAACGTCGCCGGCTGTCTAGATTGAAGTCCGCTATCTTTTAGTTTCCCAACTTTTCTCTCGATATTTGGTCAACACAGAAATGTTTGAGTGCCACACCGGGAATTAATCCCTGGACGATGCACACCGTATCACTTTCGCTAATCATTTGGTAAAATTCAGGTTAGGGTGGTACTGAATTAATTTTGGAATATGCCATTTCTCATAAGGTAAAGTTCAAAAGTATTGTGACATAATTAAAAAGCTCATTATCAACCACGTATTCTTGCCTCTAATATCTCTAAAAGTTTTCGAGTTATGTGTCAAAATTGGTTGAAACACTTGAAGTTAGTTTAGTAACTTGAAGAAGATAGTGGACTTATACATACATGATTAGAATTGCTCCAATTTTTATTTTTATTCTTCTTTCTCGTAAAGAAATACAAAATCATAATTTCAACCATTTTGGTACATTTTTCATAATTTGAAGCGCGAACAGCCGGTTTCTTTCCTTACGTTTTGAACTTGGGATTTATATTCTCCTTGTCACTTATCGTGAAAGTCATATAATAACATGGGTCACAAAGCTAGAATATCTTATGCGACAGAGGTAATGACAATTTTTGTCATTTCATCTCTCAAGATCTGTTAAATTTGACATTTATTGAATGATATCGGTTTTATAATACGAATAAATTTTTCGCAATAAGGTGCGTATAGTGGTCGTAAGAAATGGCAAAAACTACCACTGACCTTTATAGTTTGACTCATGCTTTTTCGATCATGGTATTCCTCTTAAATTTTGCAAAGGACAGTATCATTTTAATTATCTTAACCTAATTTCCTAAAGCATCTCATTCGTACGCTAAAAGAAAGATTTCTATTTTTTATGTATAAGAATTCAGGGGATGCAAATTTATTCAAAATTCCTTTACAATTAAAGCCGCCTAAACAGATATTCCTTCGAGATTTCTGTATTTTGAAAACAATTCACGATTTCAGTTCTTTGTATTTACTTGTTTCCATGTTTATTTATATCAATACTGTATGATCAGTTCCCAGAATTATTTTAGTTCCCCGGTAAATCCATTTATAACAAGCTCCAAATACTGCTACAATTTTAATGTGGTTTCAGGAGAATCTGCATATCTCATCCTTTTGTTACTCTCTATATATTCATCTACTACGTAAACAAACATCAGTGAAAGAAAGAGGCTGAGAGCTAACATGTGCTCCGTGAGGAACGTTGTCATACCTTGCACTGATATATCTAGAGAATCTAGTGTTGCCACGAGACGAAACGAGACAAGACGAGACTTCTGGCTGTGTCGTCTCGTCTAGAAAAGATGTGTCCGTCTCGTCTCGTATCGAATGGTTCTGTCTCGTCTCGTGGCAACACCAGAAAGGCTGAGGCCCACAAAAGAGCTGTTAAACCAAGTGGTTAAAATTATAACTTTTAACCTAGTTTGGTTAACAGAGCACAACACAAAACACGACTGCAATCCTCCAGCAACGACTGCTTAGTTTCGACTGAACCCGTAATTACTTCGATAGGAACATTTGTCAATGCCGTCAGTACAGACGAAAGGCAAGATTTCCCCATTTATTCTGATATCCTTTTTTCAGAACCCCTGGCGCCACTTCAACAAATAAGGAGGCCTATGTAATTTTCCCATTTAAAAAATGGTTTATCTTCGAATAACAGCATAAAAGGATAAAAAAGATAAATTTTATTGTCAAATCAGAATCTTTTTCGAAACTCAGTGTCGAGAAAGGCTGACACGTTTCTGTCTTGGTTCGGAACGAGAAAGACCATGAAACAATAGTTAGTTACTGATAAAATTGCCACTTCTACGCATACTTGTACTTCTATTAAAGGATTTTTATACGTAGATATCTCCACCAGCCCCCGGAATAAAATCTTCTGAAACACTGATCTCAATGAACGCTTTACATTGTATTTGAATCTGGAGCACTATCACAAAATAATTAAACTTGAATCGATTGAAAAATGGAAGTGAAAGCTGTTTGTAAGAATCATTTTTAAAAAGTGCTTTAGGTATTCCCTGTTCTTTGTAGGGTTTGAAACGTTGAATCATTTGGATCATTTGAAATAATAAAAGATGGTATACATTTCGAAGGCAAATAATTTATTCCGAGTTAATAAATTTTTAAGCAAATTCAGAAACTGTGTTTGTATTTTTCGAGACACGAGACAAGACGTTTTACGAAACGTTTCGTATTGTATCGTGTCTCGCTTCAAAGAGTCCTGTCTCGTCTCGTTGCAACACTAAGAGAGTCTTACGCATTATCTTTCCAAGAAAATGAGCTAGAAACTTGAAAAGCACATTCAGTCAATTGTTATCATAGAATATACTATGGGCATAGCCGCTGATGTGTAGAAGGTGACACATGCGGAATTTGTTTTTGGCGAGTTGGAGCCGTGGGGCTCTATTATTTGGATTGGAAACATTGGTTCAAAAATATTTTACATTTAGCATACATACATATACACATATCATACGCACACACACACACATACGTACATGTGTGTTACATATACTTTAATTAATGTGTGGATCTAAGGACAAGGTCCGGTTCGCCCACCCAAAAACCGCCTCTGGGAGGTGGATTGGAAGCGCACCCCTGAAACATAGAATTATGCTAATCGTAATCTTCTGAGATAGACTACCCCTCTGAGAAAGTGTGGCACATAAAGTTGATTTTTTATTTAACAATGGTGGCCTCTAACAATGAAACTAACAAAAATAAGTGAAATCGACACGTACCGTTTCATAGATATCTCAATGGTAAATGAGTACGCCAAATTTGATTAGTTTTTGGTAGAAAGAGTGTAAGATAAAGTTGATTGTTTATGTAACAATTTAGAAATCCAAAGATTGTTTATTTAACAATGGTGGCCTTCAACAATGAAAGAACAACAATATGTGAAATCGACACATACCATTCCATAGATATCTCAATCGTTCATAAGTGTGAAAAGTTTGCTTAGTTTGTGGCAGAAATTATGACAGATAAAGTTAATCGTTTATTTAACAATAGAGAAATCCAACGAATGTTTATTTAACAATGGTGATCTTCAACAATGAAACTAACAACAATATGAGAAAACGACACATATCTTTCCCTAGATATTTTAATCTTAAATGTGTGTGCAAGGTTTGGCCAGTTTCTGGTAGGAAGTATGGCAGATAAAGTTGATTGTTCATTTAACAATGGCGGCCTCTAACAATGAAAGTAACAACAATAGGTGAAATCGACACGTACCATTCCATTGATATCTCAATCGTAAATGAGTGTGCCAAGCTTGGTTAGTTTGTGATAGAAAGTATGGCAGATAAAGTTGATTGTTTATCTAACAATGGAGAAATCCAACGATTGTTTATTTAACAATCGCGGCCTCGAACAATGAAACTAACAACAATATGTGAAATCGACTGGTACCATTCAGTAGATATCTCAGTTGTAATCCGATGGGTATGCCAAGTTTGGTCAGTTTGTGGTAGAAAGTGTGGCAGATAAAGTTGATTGTTTATTTAACAATGGTGGCCTCTAACAATGAAACTAACAAAATATGTGGAATCCACACGTACCATTCCCTAGATATTTCAATCTTAAATGGGTGTGCAAAGTTTGGTTAGTTTCTGGTAGAAAGTACGGCAGATAAAGTTGATTGTTTACTTAACAATGGTGGCCTCTAACAATGAAACTAATAACAATATCTGAAATCGACACGTACCATTCCCTAGATTTTGTAACGTCCATTAACCAGATTAATCCGTTTTTGCTTAATTTTTGAACTGTTTATTTTATATTTGATTGTTTTAATTTTATTAGTTGTATATGTTAACATTGGTGACGGTGGCGCCATCTATCGTTTTAGACACAAACTGTTTGGACGTTCTGAATAACCTTAAGCCACAGAGCTTATGAGCAATGTTTGTAGGTTTACTGAAGAAAATTTCCCTCAAATAGCTCAAAATTTTCCCTTTTCTTATGAAATTTACCCTAGTTCGTTAAGTATCAAGTTGCTGTGACGGAAGTTATGTACTATAATTAATTTACCCATAGTAAAGGAAGTGTCAACCACATTTATTTTATTCATTTGTTTTTGCTTCTATTGTTTTTACGTTTTCCTTTATATTGTTCTACAAAAAAAAAAAATACTAGCCTACTTAGCGTAGCCAGGATGTGTGTTTGGAGGGGGGGGGACAAGTGCTGTTATAGGTACATATAGAAAAATTACAAACAAAAAAATATATAAACATAAAAATATATATAAAATTACAACCATCAAAGTACCAAAGTATATTGTCGGACCTCTTTGGGAAGGGCCCGGCCCCTCTGGGCCCCCCTTCCCTACGCCACTGCTAGCCTATACACAAATACACGCAGCTAAGAATGAGTGCAATTTATACTACTTTAAATACACACACACACAAATTATTGCTATTGTATTGGTTTACTTCTGAAGAACAAGAAAATTTAAGCATTTATATTGGCCAATCAGTACGCGTGAGAAATTCCCTGGATTTTTAAGTTTTATGAAAAAAAAAAAAAGAGCAACTTTCTCCTTTCTGTTAAATTTACCTAATTTCCCTAGATTAGGGAAATTTCCCTTAAACTGCGAACACTGCTTATAAGTTGAGTTGTGAAGTGGATAGGATACGTGAACTTTTAAAATGTGTTGTTGCGTGGGAGTTAAATTACAGGTGTATTGTTTAAGCAATTTAACAATATTGAGATGATTACACAATTCTGAATATGCATGATGACTCCGAAAGGTATTTCCTCTCCCTGTACTTACAGACTGTCAGATGCATTCCCTTAGCGTTCTTTTGGGTTTTCCTCTTTTGATGCCGACAAATTACACACTTAAACATATCATTCGTCTTAAACTTCAATAATTGGTTTTCAAGGGAACAGGATGTGCAGAGTAATAAAGGATTTTTTTTTTTTTTAATACAGCATCAGTGCTGATTATACTAGTAATACTTGTCGACCTAACAGAAATGTTTACGATAGGAATTCCCAATCATCGTAAGCCTGCGGCAGACTTCTGAATACAGTATAATACAGAGTGTACCAATCGTAAAGGGTCCCGGGGAAACTGTTATAAAAATCTTAATAAAAGTGAGTATGAAACCAAAGTTACTTTTATGGTTGAGAAATGAAGGTACAATTACATGAGATGCTGGAAGTGACCTCCCCCCTCCTGTACACAGTTCAACACGACGCTGCATGTTCGCGAATGTTGCTACCAGAGTATTGGGCGTGACTGCCTGGATTTCACGGCGAATATTCTCAAGTAACACGTCGATGGTGCGCGGTTTGTTCTTGTACACGTTACCTTTAAGGTTTGCGCCACAGTCAGGGTCAGGGTCAAGTTAGGTGGCCTTGGGGGTCATAACCCTGTGGAAATCACTCTGTCAGGGGAAAAATGATTGCATCATAGCTATACTCGGTTTAGACCTGTGGCATGTTGCTCAATGTTCTGGTACCAGCCGTCACTTTCTCGTCATCCACAAATTCATGAAACAATACCTGGTACAACTGTTCATGACCTGATACAGATCATGACTATGATAAACACCTAACATACTACTGGAGTACACGTGATATACTGATGAGGTGTGTCTCAGGATACGTGAACTCACAAAACACACGTTTATGGGGTAGTGACAACTAGCACCAGTCCCTGAGGAACCCCTTCATTCATGCATTACGACCCCTTCATACAGGTAGACGTGTTTTATGCGTTACGACCAGCAGCGCATCATTGGGCCTTTTTTTACACTACAGTCACCAGTGAAGTGTACCAGGTATTGTGTATATATACAGTAGTTTGTTTTACTTCCGGGAAACGCTAGAAGTAAAGAAAGTATTGTAACCTCGACAAGGGCGTAAATAAGGGCCCCGCAGACCCCACATTGCAGGGGGGCCTCAAGCCATCAAGGGGCCCCAAATCGTGAAGTGGGAGTAGAGAAGGAGACCCACTTCACGCTGTCTGTGGGAGGGCCCTCAAGCCTTTAGTTACGCCACTAAACCTCGAAGAATCCTGAATTCGTGATTTTAACAGATTTATATTTTCACGACTCCACATGTAATTGTGCACCATTTACTTTGAAACGCTCTTGTAACTTTTGAAATAATAGATTTTTTAAAAATGCTTAAATGTTTACGATGCAAATAACATTAAAATTACTTGACGTACTCTGCAATACCAACAGATTAACAGTGTTGAAAACCCAGTATAAAACTATTTTTAAAAAATAACACAGATGTTAGATTATTACATACTTCAAATCTTCATCTTAAACGAAAACTTACAATACCATATTTATTATGCATACACTGTTACAAACTGAATGCGCTACCATATTGAAAACCAGGGTTGGCAAAAACCATGGTTTTTATTTAAAAAACAAAAAAAACGTTTTTTTTTTTGTTTAAACCAGGTTTTTTTGGTTTAAACCAGGTTTTTATGGTTTAAATGATTTGCTCCATATATTCATATCATATATGGACAGAAATAAGTTTGTTTCGCCTTAATGATATTATGCAACAACCGGGTTATGCTGGAAGGGATCACATAAGCTTAAAGCGGAATAAAAACCGCTTCTCGAGTTACATCCGAGAGAAATTGTCCTCCATTTGAACTCAGAACCAGGACTAATTGGCCACAAATGCGATACGTCTGCCGACTCACTCACGAAGGAAATCTGATAAAAAATACGTTGTACTGATCTTTACATGCTTCTTAATATAACTGTCAAGAGTTATTTCAGAAGGACAAAAAGATAAACAGTTGCACAAGTGAAACCATTACACAGAATTACATATGAACAATTTCAAAGTACTACGGAGTACAGAAGAACTAATTTAGTTCAAGTTAGTTAACAACGACTTTTATTGGTCCAAATTAAAGAAATACACCGACTTAATCTGCATATCAATAAGAAAAGTGAATAAAGATACGAATTATTTGAGTCCACTTTGGCTCAAACTCATTTATACATAAATAGATACCAAAGATACTTATTTCACTAAATGCCTCTCGTGGGGTCTGTATGACCCCCCCACACACACACACGCGCACACACACAAAAAGTACGGCATTTTCGATGTATTTTATCAATAGTAAACATTGAAACGAAACAATATTTAAAATTTTTCTTCGATTGCAATTACATAACAATAATAACAACTACAAAAAAATCACAAAATAAACATTTATAAACTTGTAAAAAAAAAGTTGCTTTTGTAGTATAATCTTTTTGAGTAATGATTGGGGAATTTAGGTCTGAATATAATACGAATAATATAGGGAGTGAAACGTAATAACCCACAAATGTGTGTTCATCAAGATTTTACAAACACTTATACTTTTTCGAACATTTTTGTTTTTTGGTTTAAACCAGTTGGTTTTTTTGAAAAAACCAGCTGGTTTAAACCTTGGTTTAAACCATGGTTTAAACCACCTTGGTTTAAACCAGCCAACCCTGTTGAAAACATCCACATTTTAAAGACTTCTACAACCCTCTTTAAAACTGCAGTAGAAGATTGTCACAAGGGTTCGATTCCCGATTAGAGCTCATATGGTTCGGTTGTCAAGTTAAACGATAGATTCACTTCTCATATAGCCTCGTTCCTCAAAAGGACGCTAAACTGAAACTGCAATCTAATCTTTAAACGTTGATAATTCCTCTCAATTATGTTCGTACAACCACTTTATCATTTTATTCTTTTTATACAAACTATGAAAATTAAATGAAATTAAATCTTTTAGTTTAACATCCCACGATTATGCCCTTGGCGCTAAGGGAGATTAAGACAAGTGAATGATGATGGAATGAAAAAGTGGGAGGAAACTGGAATGCTTCGGGAAAACCCAGGAACACCATGTCGTCCACTACAAACTTACTTAGTTGCTGATCGAACCACGGACCCCCACGCACTAGAGGTGTCTTCTATCACTGAGTCACCTATCGCCCTTATACGAACTATCAAACACTTAACACTAGAATAGAGTTTGGATATCTAAGACTTGAGTGAATTAGTGCTGCTCACAAAGATTTGTGATAATTTCTTGAATTGTCTTTAATTTAAAACGGCACTTCTCGTCTCGTCGCACCCCCAATTCTTATGTATAACCCAGCTAAGAGTAAACTAAATAGGGCTACTTTAGTTTCAGCACTTTTCGTTTATGAAATCGAAGTACGCCTTCACTGAAAATTAAGCCTCGTTACGTACTAGTAAAAAAAACTTCAAAGGGTAAATAAAGAACTGAACAGAGTGAAATAAAAGTAGGTGTGCTTTTTGATTATTTATATCGAAAGTGTTTAATCTTGAATACCTGAAAGATGATGAAGTGGGATGCCTCAAACAACTCAACAAAGGCAGAAGATAAATTGGCACAAGTTATGTTGATTTATATCTGGATCTCTCCAGCCACACTGGATGACTGATGGCAATGATATGTAATAGAAGCAAAAGGTATGGATTTCTATGCATAGTGTTGCCATATGTCCGTATTTTGTACGGACTGTTTGTATTTTTGGGTCTGTGTTCATGTTCCTATCGTACAAAGCATGAAATGGGAAAATGTCAGTATTTAACAGTTTCTGGGGCTGCCCGAAAATTTCCGTGTCGGGTATCGCTAAAATCTCGGGCGAAAAGAATTGTTTTCATCATATAACATATTTTAGTTACTATTAATAGAGGAGGTTATGTTTTCAGAAAGTGCCTCATTTTTCCATTCCAGGTTCTTTTGGTTAGATTCGATATACGTAATTTAAGAGTCCCTATCACTGCGAAATTAAAATACCGCTAATTTTACAGTAATTATGTGATATATTCAAATAGATAAAAGATAATCGAAAAGTGGATCAAGACCTCCCTAGACGATGTTATTTTGCATGAGGTACCGTTATCATGAGTCACCTAGTAGCTTTCCGTTTGAAGTTATTTACAAACGCGAAAATAAATGCCAATTTTCTAAATGGCTGGAAATCAAAAGCAGATAAATGAGTCATGATAACGGTATCTCACGCAAAATAATATTGTCTAGGGAGGTCTTGATCCACTTTTCGATTATTTTTTTTTTATCTATTTGAATATATCACATAATTACTGTAATATTAGCGTTATTTTAATTTCGCAGTGATGAGGCCTCTTAATGGCATGATTTATTATATTTGTGTTAATGAAAAATAAATATAAAACTTGTTAGTTTCCAATAGTGTTTTAAGGATTACAGTAAACAATTGTGTGGTAAAGATGATTTTTAGGTAAGAAATTTCAAAATATTTCTTCTGTGTTCGGGCACCGTATATTTGACGCGTCGTCATTTTAAGGCTTGTCCGTATTTTGGATCAAAAATTTATGACAACCCTACCTATGCACTACTACATATGACCCATACTCGGCCAGTTAGGTACAGCGCTTCAAATACGTGGTTCATAGAATTGTAGGGTAGATGGCGTTAATGTAAAAGTATATTAATAATAGAAGTGGTGTTGTCCACGAGACGATTAGGATTAGGAATTAGATTTCTGAGCTTTCGCCAGCTTTGGCCGGCCTTGTTTAGCCTGTTACGTTCCAGGACACGAGATGACACACGAAATAAGGTTTTCTTAACTCGTAAATTTCCTACAACACTCGTCTTGTCTCGGTTCTTACGAGACGTCAGTAGAAATGTGGTTTTGTCATCTCGTCTCATAAATTTTATACAAGTCTTGTCTCGATTCTCAAAAACTTTATCTCGTCTCGTTTTTTTAAACTTATGTGCAAAATTTATGTCCTGATTTTTTCTTAATTTCTCTAGAAGGTATTAGGCGTCATAAAAGGTCCATGAAGGATGTACCCCAACATTTAACAACATTAGAACCATTATTATTATTATTATTATTATTATTATTATTATTATTATTATTATTATTATTATTATTATTATTATTATTATTATTATTATTATTATTATTATTATTATTATTATTGAAGTATTTGAGTGTCTTTTAACGCTGACAAATTCTCTTCATTGTGTTCGTACTAACACCTTATTAATTTATAGTACTTTTTTAAAATTGTGAATCATGTAATACGTACCCCAAGACTTCGCTGAACCCGTGTTGAACTCGAGACTCGTGAATATTCCTTTCCCGTCTCGATTCTCCTCTCGAAAATGACACAAGCAGTCTGGTCTGAAATTTAAAAATGTAGTTTTTCGTCTCGGCTTCTCTTTGATGCGAGGCAAGATATTAAATACAATCATTGTCAGTGCTTTCAGAAATCCATCAAAGTAATTTTCTACATTTGTGTTTTGAGTTTCTCTAGGTTGAGCATGTCTGTTCCTAGGCCTTGGAATCTGTAATTCAGGTCTTCCTGTAGAATAGACAAATAGTAAAAGGATAGATAAAACCTTAGAAAAACATTCGCATCCTTATTTACATCCCACGAATCACCAAGATTGGGGCTTTTTGACCCTTACATATTTCTTGTAAGAAATGAGGTATGTTCTCCAGAATAGACGCAACACAAATCATCAGTACGACGAGTGACACAACACGTGCTATTTCTTTTAGTGGTAACGTTATCTAGTCGTAATATTTACAAACTGTAAAGCGTGGCCCAAAATGGTAACACAGGTTCCCGATTTTCCGATCTAGAAGTCTTAGAAGCAGTCGTGAACTCAGAAATATTTATTGGGAGGGGTCCAACTACAAGACACTTTGGCTATATAGTATTCAACTGGTGTTATTTTGCATCCGAAAAGACGGTAAGTAATTGTTTAGTGCTGCCTCCTATAATCTCAGAGAAAATTATAGAAATTATATTGTTTTATAAGAAAAGAAAGAATATAGATGAAGTGTGAAATCAAATGTTTATGCTGCACCAATCATTTCTCTGTTAAACAATCATAGTTTTACAAAGGAAAATACTCGATGGACCCCGCCGTGAGTGCGTCCCTTTTTAGAGATGAGAGACTGGTGAAAGGGAAAAGTGTGCCTCATCAGAATCCAGCCGCCTACAGTCGGACAAAATGTCCATGCCGACCTGATGCCGCGATCGGATTGCCGGCGCTGGACACCGGCATCTTTCCGACCGATTTTCTACCGCGACGAATAGTTGTCTTGCCGAGCAGTCGGCAAACAGCCAGAAATGAGCATTAAATGCGTACGCGCCGCCGTCGAAAAGAGACAAGGAGTAGGCAGAGGGTCGGAAAGAGGCCTCTCCGACTGTTTTGAGGACTCAGACGGTCGGCAACAGTCGGCAAAGGGAATTTTATTTTACGATTTTCGACCGCTTGCCGCCTCGGCAAAAGATCGGCAAATTTGAACAAGTAGATCGTCGTGCCTCCCACCGTCAACGGCGGCAATCTCTCTTTCCGACCGCGACTTCATGATGGGAATGTACTGTGCGCGTTGATCTTGCGTTGTTCTGTGCACTCGCCAACTATAGCAATTTCAAGTGGCTGCCGATATTCGAAGCCTACGTTAATAGCAGGACTTGCCCTTGATAACCTTGGCGTTTTATACGGAAGCAAAACACAAAAGAAACAGGATTACCTCGTTCACCTACCAAATATTCTATCAAGAGACCAAGGACGGATAAAGAAAGCCATATACCCTATGACAACTGTGTGGAAACTTACAAACTTGCACGAAATGCCAAGAGGTGGTCAAAAGGGTATCAACCTTGATAATATTTCCGTTTTCAAAATCACAATGCGTGTATCCATTGGCGTCAAGAGCACATAAACTTTGGGGGGATTGAGATGTATGGAGTACCCCTAGGAAAGCGGGGGTTCCGAGTGTCGTGCCCCGGAAAGTAAAAAAAAAAAAAAAAAATCTTCGTACATTGATTTTAAAGCATTTTTTACTTCAAAAGCAAACGTAAACATTTTGGTGTTTTATTTTTACCTTTGATAGTCTAGTTTTTTTTGGGGGGGGGGATTTGGTTTAAAAGAAACACACACACATGCTTTACAATTTGTTTGTTTATTCAAACAATAAAATTCAATCGAGTTTTACAATGCTAATTTTCTGTGAAAAACAAAATAACGACAAAAAGTAGAATAAAGTGAATATTCAGGAACAAGAAAGTTTTGAAAACACGTTTTAGTCCAACAAGCTTACAACTGATGTAAATGAGTCTCAACAATGTATAGTTTTAAAAAATTATTTGAATTTGCTTTGCGGCTCGCTACTTAATCGAAAACAGTTTGTTACCAAAGACTGCTTGCCTTTCTTCACGATTCAAAACAAACTTTCGTGCTACTTCTCCACTTTGTCTAACATTGTTTTGTGAACGTAGCAAACTGCTACACGGTTTAGCGTAGGTCATAGTTGACCTCAGATACTTAAAATACTTAATATCAGAGGCGGCTTGACTATAAGTGCTGCAGAGCTGCAGAACTGCCAGCTATTTTAGTGGAATAAATATATTTTCAATTGAGTTGAATTGTGCTTAATTTAATCAAGGTAATAACACGTACTGATGATATTTGTTCTAACTGTGTCCTGAAATTGTACTGCTGGATTCGCTACATAGCGTAGAATTGCTAGAAACACCTTCTAAAGCTTAATAATATTGCAAGAGCTGTGCACGGATTGCCCTATGCTTTAGCATTGAGACCAAAATCTTCACCAGCCGCACTGTATTACGTTTTCCTTGTTTGTTAGATAGGATTTACTAGAGCTGCACTTCTAGCAGCTCAAAACTCACGAATACTTCCGAAGAAGCCGAAAAAACACGACGTGATACCACTAGCAGACATGAGTAAAGATACTTGTTTCATAGAATGAGAATCTGGAAAGCCCTCAAAACTCTCTCTGCTGTTCTTGGCGACATTTATTAGAGATTTATGACCCCTGTTACCTAGAAATCAAAGGTGCCACATCTCTCTGTTGTCCCTTTCTTTTATCTTCCGTTTATTATTATTATTATTTTAAATGTTGGATTTTATCAGCCGAGGGTTGTGTGGGGGAAAACCAGTAGTGGTTAGGCCAGGACATCTTTAAGTTTGTCTGCAACATCTCTTGTTTTCGATCAAGGTGTTTGTTGTAAGTGTTGTGCGCTATTCTTTGTGTGAGTTTGTGTGTTCGGTGGGGATTATTTATGATAAATATTGTAAGGTAAACAATATTCTTAAAATGACTTCCCGGGCAGCAGTCGTGGCAAAACTTACATTAGGTGTTTTAACAAAGATATATACAGAAGAAATAACTGGATATGTGGATGTGATAACACGATTCTCTTCTGTTTTCCATGTCTTCTTTTTGGTGGGGATTATGCATGGTCAAAGGGAGGGATAAAAGATCTTGTGCATCTTACCGAAAAAAATTAAGAAACATGAAAATTCGAAGCTCCATTTGAATAATCAAACAGATTTTCGCTTTTAGGGACAATCAATATACACTCACAACTTGATTCTGCGTACTGGGCAAGTATACAGAAACATAATGAGAATGTCACCAGAAATAGATACATCCTTTATAAAATTATCAATTGTATAAAATTTTGTGGTGCTTTTGAACTTGCAATGCGGGGGCTTGACGAGGCAGAAGGTTCCTCCAATCCGGTGATATTTCGTGGACTGATAGATTTCAGCGCTGATTTAGACAAAACATTTAGGGAACATTTACAGGGCTCTAGTAATTTTAAAGGAACCTCCAAAACCATTCAAAACGAGTTGCTAGATAGCATGATGCTATTAGTGTTCAGAGAAGAAATAACACGTGAAATGGAGCAAACACGTTTTGTAGCACTTATTTCTGACGAAACTTCAGATTGTTCATCACAATTTCAACTGATAGAGATATTAAGATACGTGAGAGAAGGTACTCCAGTTGAACGTTTTGGGGGATTTTTATTGGCTTCAAAGCATGACAGTGAAGACCTTGCTCAAACTATTTTGAGTGAAATCCAACCTATTATACCGTCGCAGAAATTAATTGCTCAGTGCTGCAGTTATGAGTGGCCAACATGGGGGACTCCAAGTACAGATTAAGGCAGAATATTCATCAGCCCACTTTGTGCATTGCTATGCTCATCAGTTAAATTTAATAATACAGCAAGCGTGTTCGCAAAATAGGACAGAGGTTAGGACATTTTTCGCTAATTTACAAGACATTCCAGCTTTTTTCTCTCATTCACCACAACGAGTTGCTGTACTGGATCGAATAGTTAAAAGAAGAATGCCGCGGTCCGCTCCAACTCGGAATTTTTATTTTCGAACAGTAAATGTTGTTTTTGAATACCGAAATGAACTTATTAAGTGCATGGAAGACATTCGGAAGGAACTTAGTCAACATATAGCGATAAATCAAGCCTCAGCTATTGAAAGAATGTTGCAGTGTGAAACATTTGTATTCTGGTTGATATTTTTCCATCATATTATGCCACACGTGGACACTGCAAAAGAGCTGTCCCATTTATCTAGAGAATGCCCTTAAATCATTTGAGAGCAGGGATAAAAGTGAGGGGAGGACGCCTTCCCCTGCTTCCAGAAAATATCCGTGGCGTCCCCCCACTTTCTTAAAAAATTACAATGGGCAAAGATAAGCACGGGGGATGGCGTGACGTCATGCGTCCTCCTACCTTTTCAGATCCACTTTTACCCTTGTTTGAGAGCAATGTACAAAGGTTGAGAGGAAACATTTCCGAAATACTAGAAGAAACACAGAATTTGGCAACAGCATCTGCATCTCACGAAATAAAACGAAGACAAAGAGAAGATACAATAAATTCTCGTCGAATTGCAGCGATTGAAATGTGTGATGTGATCACAAATACAGCGAAATCTAGGTTCCAATATACTGGCCACCTTGTCGCATCATCACTTTTGTGTTCAGAAAACTTTCTTCAGTATGTTCAACAGTTTCCCAGCGATGAATTAAGTGCAACTGTGGCACAATATCCATACTTAGAGAAAGAGCGTCTTCGAACTGAGTTGGGCGTCATTTATGACCGGATCGAGTTCAGAAATATGCAAGGTGCCTTACCATTTTTAAATTTTCTGAACAAACACAATTTGTGTGACAATTTTAGGGAAACCATAAAACTTTTGGAAATTCTTTTAACTACTCCAATGACAACAGCTTAAGCAGAACGTTGCTTCTCTAGTTTAAAAAGAGTTAAAACATTTTTGAGAAGCACAATGTCCCAGGAAAGACTCAGTGCTTTGACTGCCTTATCAATCGAGCGTGATTTTATATCCACCATACCGAACTTCAATGATAGAGTAACAGAACATTTTGCACAGCAGAAGACACGTCGGATGGACTTCATTTACAAACGATAGGGTATCTATAATTCAGTAGTATTGATAAAATTTCTGCCTGTAGATATTACGTGAATTCGGAATTTTTATGGTATCCAGAAACAGCATGTTTCTTACGATATGGATGGTTTTAAGTTTGTTACATACAACAGCAATGTATTTAAGAGGAAGCTATCGGGCTCAAGCTTCCCCGAAATTCATTAAAACTTGTCGGCATCCAAAAGGAAAAATTGAAGTGTCTATTCATATGTTGTGTATAGCTCTTCCCGAAACAAAATCCTAAATACGCACTGACACAAAATAATCAAAACCAATAGTGTTTTGCTTGCATGACACAGTAAAGTTGTATACATATTTGTCAATTCCCAATTATAATTGTCAATTATAACGATTAGGAGTGCTAAAATTTTATGCTGGTTGGTGTAAGCACATTTTATAATTAGTTACTGCGAAGATTAAATTCAATATTCACAAAACAAACTATGCAGAACTACCTCAGATTATGGTATCGAGCCGCTACTGCTTAATATAATATGAAATAAGGATTGGGGGAATGAAAACTGTTTTAGAAATATTGCGAGGGACACGTCCCCAATGTCCCCGGTGGGATTGACGCCCGTGCGTGTATCAGCTACGTTGTTAAAGACCTCTGGGCAGAGGCATGGAGGAAACATCGTGATTGTGCATAACAGTTTATATGCGAAAGAACATAAACGTTTCTGAATGTTTGGATCATTTTGAACCCAGATTTGAGTTCCGATTGTTAACAATTTTGAAGAGCCTTTGATTTGTATCCGGAATTATTATTTAATTTATGTTTTCTTTCCTCTCATGTGAACTGGAATTTAAAATTATGATTTCGCTCATTTTCTTTTCAACCTTAGTTAAATGTGCTACTATTTTAGAATGAATTTGCGTCACTTAAATGTGATTCTTCAGTATTAAAACTATAAATATTAAAATTTTGGTTTTCATAAAGTAAATAACATTTAACTATACTTGAAAAAGAAATAAATAAAATATAAGACCAGTAAAATTATGGTACATTTTAAAGAAACTATAATAGTAATAATTTCCCTTATTAATGAAATAGGATAAAATCAAAGATGGTGCCGGTATTTAACACCGTTAACAAAGGATTTCAGGATGTTACATTTGCAACACTTGTGTAATTACAGCTTTATTGAACTGGTTGATTGATTGATTAAATTTGATTTGAATTTTATTTGATTTGTGAGTTTAAGTCCCATTCAGCAGCGAGACTATATAAAGCGTGGACCTACAGTTTAACGTGAGAACCGTACCACATGAGCTGCCGCCGGAAATCGAACCCGAGTGTCCCAGACAAAAGCGCGTGCGCTAACGTCTTAGCCACGGGGAGCTATGATTAAATTTGCGTTGCGTTCAGTAGCAAGGCTATGTGAGATGTGAACCTACAGCTTAACTTGGAATCCGAACCACATGAGGTATTGTCGGGAATCGAACCTGGTCTCCCACGCCAAAGTCCGGTACGCGCAAAGGAAATCACGGCTTTATTACGTGTAATTACTTGCGAAGTTCCACCGTCAGTTAATATTAATTGCCCCTCCCAAGCTTTCGACCTCTGTAAAATATACGATACATTAAAATCATTCTGATTTAACAGCTCTAATTCTTAACTTGTCGTGGTAGAGCGTTCACCTCTGGTGCGTGTGATTCATGGTTCGATTCCTGTTCGTGCCAAGTGAACTTTGTCGTGAATAAACACCGTGTGCGTGGTACTTGTCGAGGTTGTCCCGTTTCCTCCCACTTTTTGGATTTCACTATTTCATTCATTTCTCATCATCACCGTCTCCTTTAGCCTCGCCGGCATAAGTGTCGGACGTAAAATTTACATATTTAATTTTCTTCATTTGCTCCTAACAATAAATAATAAAGCATGTTCATGTTCCGTATCATCATTACCCATTGTAAGATGTTTGCTTCACTGAAACTCCTTTATATATTTAGTATCTCTGTCTTTGTCTCCGTTCGGGTCAACTTACGCATGATGTACAAAGTCAAGAAAATGAGGAAACGAGATCTTTGACGGAGGCAATACTCAAACTACAAGTGTTATAAATCGAGCCATTTCTGGTTTTTACGTTGATGACTATAGAGCAAAAACAAAAATAGACAGCCAGAAGTGGCTTTCTGCAATCGATTAAGCGATCAAACAGTACATCTCATCTCTATCCCAAACTCCTTACTGAAACCGGAACTGGTAGAAATCCATCAGTTCCGGTTTGATCGCTGTACAGTAAAAGCAGCAATAGATAGCTATAAGCTATCTTATACAAATCAATTAAACTTCCCAAGAATATGTTCTATTTCCACTGGAATTTCTTTACTAAAATCAGGAGTGATAGAAATCAACTACTTCCGGTTTTAACCTTGCTCACTGTACAGTAAAACTGGTAGCCAGAAGTGATTTTCTGCAGTAAGGAATACCAAGAATACATTCCGTCTTCACCCTAAACCGGAAGTGCTAAAAATCTACTTCTACGTCCGGTTTCAATATTAATGGAAGAAATATTAATTGATACAAACCAAATTTTTTCACGTAGTGTACACGTGAATCATTCACTACTTGTTAAATAATTAAATTAAACACAAATAGTTTAACTTGCAAATAAAGTCACCAAATTGCCTGCACACTAGCGACATCTATCGGTATCAAACACGCAGATAGCGCTTGTGGCGACACCTATTAACTTCACTGTGTACTATTACAAATTAGCGTTAAAAATCACAAACTGACATATTTTTTGTATTATAAATGGGATTCTCCAAATATGAAAGACTTTTCTTACAGCGTCATAGAAGCATAGTTCGAGTGGTTTGACATAAACATTGTATTGAGTTCCACCTACGCAACGTCCTTCCAGACCTCCAGCAACGACAATAATAAAAGAGAGATCATTGGTCATGTTACAAAGTACGGGTGGCGGTGACGCAATGTTGAAAAGTGCACTGTACACTTTCATTCACTTGTAAGGATTTTTTTTCTTTTGTTTGTACGGGGTGGGCGAGTGAATAATACAAAGAAAACGATTATAGAAATGGCATCACCGTTCGAATTAGCCTCATGCGAGGGTGTTTGTTCTCTGGCTGAATGAGTGAACGTTTCTATCCCAATGACTCAGCGTTGGACACTCACTCATTTAGTTGGATGACGTGACTTACTGCTATTGCGTTCTCTATTACACTATCTCTCTTTGGATGTACTGTGTGCGGAGAAAAGATTCATGTAGCGTATGTTGAGCTGGGTTCAACACAAATACCGGCGCCTGTTTTATCAGCAAACAAAACTGAGTGCATTCAATGCTTGCATTGCTTGCATCAGCAATGAAACATACTCTTTGTAATGTGTGTGTGTGAAGAGAGATGTTGTGTGTGAATAACAAATCTATTTGTTGCCATCTGTGGAACTGTTCCATACGTTGCATTCACACTCTCATCATTATCTCCTATCATTACAACATTTATATACGGTTCCAAAGTTCCTAACAGGCGTGCCCAAAGCAGGTTTTAGAGAGTAAGTTGCACCCATGAGATATTGAAAACAGCAGAATCCAACTTATAAAAATAGAAGTCACAATGTTTTGTGACTTAATAAATCTTAAATCACGTGACCGATCTCGATCAAAATTTTAACATAGAAGAAGTTCGAGTCTGGGATGATTTTATCATTTTACTTTGACGATGCAACTTAGGCGAGGGGGATATATATATTATAAATGATCGAAAATGACCGATATTAGTGTCGAATTCATAGTTTTCAGAGTCGCTGAGACTAACAGTTTCGTTTAAATACAAATCCAGCCTTTTATGTGCAACATGAAAGATATTCTGCCCGTGCGAAGAATATATATCTGCTAGTTGTACTATAATGGTGCTTTTAGAAGGGCAAAAATTACGAAATTAACTAAAAATTTTTCCTACAAAATTAGGTATCTTGGTTTCATCACAATCAATTCTGCCTTCCTCCACGGGCGTCTCTGCCGGGGGGACGAGGGGACACGTCCCCCAATATTTTGAAGAACAAAATATTCAATATTTTATTCTAATTTAATTATTTACTAACGATAGAATAACACATAAATAATATTTTTTTTTTATTTTGAATAAAATATTCAGGCTGTGAAATGATTATAACAGAGTTCTTGTTGTACCATAGGGGATCCGTGAAGGTAAGCAGAAGGGTAAAAATGGAATCGAAGGTAATAAACAGATTGGACTAGGAAGTACCATTTAAATCAATTTCTTTGATGTCCCCCCAAATTTTACATGCCAGAGACGCCAGTGCCTTTCTCTCCTACTTCTTTGGTATTGCCCAAGCGCTTGGGGGAATGGTTCCTATTGCAATGCTAGGGGTGATTTCATTTATAGTGCGTTCATTTTATAAGAGTGCAACTCGGCAAATTTCTTTCAAGTTTCCTATACTGACTTACTTCCATCCTTCTTTTGACCATATTTGCAGGGTTGCAACATCTTAACACCCACTGTGTCTGTTCCTTCTTTCCAATACAATGGCTCATATGAAACAGATGTGAGGCACTCCACGTGAAGTTGATTGGTCATGCGACCGCATGAAGTGAAGGGTCTGATTGGTCATTTAGTCATCGGGGATGTTTTCCAGAAGTTCCGTTTCCGTATGAACGGACGATGACTTATTTATGGCACGAGCTACCAGAAGGCCACACAGAAGGCGGCATTTTTTATCCTATACAAAATGCACTTCGATTGAAGAAATGAACTATTCGGAAACTGCATCTCTGCAGAGAAAGGACTCTTTAAAACAGAAACCTATGTAGGTGAGTAATAGCAATTCAGAATGGGCCAAACAAGTCAAATTAGGATTTTTAGAAATAAGTTTGAGCTTTATATATAATGGAAATATTAAATGAAAACTTTTGGTTTCATATCTCACACTTTCGGCCTGTAGCCTAAAAGAGACAGACGGTTATGTAAAAATTGATGGAATGAAATTGTTCGAGGAAATGAAAAAAAGTGAAACAAACTCGCGTGGCTGGGGATCAAATCAGAGTTCCCTCGTGCAGATGTAAGCGCTATATCACTAAGCCACCATGCCTTCCTGCGGTGACTTCAACTTTCGCCTATTCAAGATTCGCCTAATAACCTCAGGCAATGGAATTTACAGATGTTAACTAAAGAGAAAGTGTAGGCGAAGCTTGAATTCAAGATTCGCCTTTCAAGATTTGCCTAATGCGAAATTATGTTGGTAATACTGACAAGAAATGCCCAAAAAATTGTAGTTTCTAAATTTAAAAACAATAATTAAAAAGGTATATGTTAAAACAGTATAGGCACAAGTACACTATATGACACAATATTATATATTTCACATCGAAATAAGTAAGTGTTACCTAAAGTTACAAAATGTATTACGGAAAATAGGGATGTGTACGAGACGAGTCGAGACAGGATTTTCCTGACAAAATTCGAGTCGAGACACGGCTCATACAATAGAGAAATATACACTTTTCGAGTCGAGACATCATTTTTACAGCATATTTTCGAGACGAGACAGCCACAAATCTTGTCTCGTGCGCATCCCTAACGGAAAACATAAAATTAAGTAACATAAATTCTATGAGAGTTTGCATAAATCATAAAATATAATTCAACAAAACACCAAGAATCAGTATAAGCACAATTACGATATATGAATAGATATTATACACTTGACATCGAACATCGACATTAGAAATGTTAGTTCTTAATTAAGTGCAAACTTTTTAGTCCAGTATGTAGGGGGTCTGAACCCGGAAAAAATAGTAACTTAATGAAACTTGAAGGACAGCTTCTTTCCATCGAGTATAGGCATATCCTAAAATGTTATCTCATCTCATTTTCCAATCCTAAGTGTAATTTGAAATGTTATCTCTAGGGATGCGCACGAGACAAGATTTGAGGCTGTCTCGTCTCGAAAATGTGCTGCAAAAGTTATGCCTCGAAAAATGTATTCTTCTCTATTGGAAAAGCTGTGTCTCGACTCGAATTTTGTTAGGAAAATTCTGTCTCGACTCGTCTCGTGCGCATCCTTAGCTTATTTCATTTTTACTAGTTCTTTAGGATTCGTAGTAGATTTGTTGAATATACTCACAACCTGTTACAATTAACTGTCTTTCTCTCGACTAGTTTCTAACAAGTTTTCTTCCCTTTCTGGAACAGAGACTAAGTCGTGTCACTTCCTGAAATGTCATGTAAAAATTGTATCACATTATCCATGTTTCCTCCTGTATTTTCATATATTTAAACACTTTGGCTGGTTGATGAAATCTGTCATCTTTATGCAAGAGCTCTAATAAATCAGAAAAATACGCTTGAAAGAAACAGATACAAGATTAAGCGACACAAGCCTGCTCTGCACTTGTAACTATATCTACTTAACCTACAGAGATGTGTTATATATCAAACGACAGGAAATTTTATTCACAAAATATTTTCTTATGAGTTCCAAGACCGTAGAATTGAACTTAACGTAAGAAATCAAGGAAAATATGATTATTCTATAGACGGCGGCGGCCAAATTGAAGATAGCATCTATATTGAATGAAACTCAACAGGCATGTTCGGAGACTTTTAGGATATTACTATATTTGATGAAATGAAACCATTCTGCAAGCTTCATTAAGCTACTAATTTTTGCTCGATTTGTCAAAATTTTCCCTTACATACTGGACTATTTAATAAAAGCATGAAAACAGTTTCAAGAGGAAATGTTATCTATTAATGAGGTGCAGGACTACCAACGTATGCGAGTTAAAACCAAGTTTACAAATTCAACTTTCGTCTAATAAGAAAATTAACTCTGTGTCATCGCTTTGATTGACGTTTGCATAACTAGGTGTTAGGCGAATCTTGAATAGGCGAAACTTGAAGCTCCGCTTCCTGCTAAGGGGAATGATGAGTGTGGGAAGAGTAATGAAAGATGATGATAATATGAATGATGTTAGCGAAATGCATTGATAAAGGATATCATTCAAGACCCATGTCCTGAACAGGGTTAGAACCTGCTGCAGCCTGCTCTTGCGATTACCAGCCGGATTTCGTAGATCAATAATTTCATAATGAGTGAACTAGTCTGATATTAACTTCAAATATTTTGTAGGAAGAAAATAGATTGAATAGAGCTCAAATTGAGGTCGGTGCGGTACATTAAGGACTTTTTAATGAAATATTTTATAATAACGAGAAGACTGAGCGGATGGCATAAAATAAACGGCAAAAAGAAGAAAAAAAGAAAAACTAACTGAACTTTTAATATGTTGTTTCCAAAAAAGTCCTCTGACATGTTTTGCTGCATTTATTTATATAATGGACAAAGTGCCTAGGATGGTAGGCAACTGGAAAACACCAATGATATTTGGGTTGTCTAACTTACAGGCAATATAATTCGCTATTTACAGCGAGTATTTTAAATCAGTCTTTCCTCAGAGACAAACGAAGAAAAAGAAACCATTTTCACATATTGAACTTTGTTATACTTCAGTACATACAATATTTTTGTGACAAATTAAACGCAAATGAGGCTTAGAAATCGTAGCTATCCCCTCCGTCCATATTTTGTGTTTATATACCATACCTGTCCTCAAGGAAAGGATCGACTGTGTTTATATGCCAGTTCGTCTCTAAAGATTTATATATATCTGATACATATGAAAAATACAAGTAGGCTGTGGTCTCTTCGCTGTAGTTACCTAATGTGGTGAGTATTTAAATATAATATAAGATAAATATGCAAACTAAGAAATAAACACTGAGGCCTATACACATATGAAGATGATCAACATATATATATATATATATATTAAGTGATCCAATATTAATACAGAAACTTTAATGAATTAATATTAAACTTTGTGCTTCCACCGGAATCCAAGCCAGTACTACTCAAACATATTATACATACGAATTATTAATACACTTGCAGTGACCAATAACAGCAACGTAAGCTCACACTAAGAAATAATCGTTTGATTTCAAAGTGTGAACTTAACAAGGCGTATTTTTGCTCAATGGAACTGATCAGTTTGAATGCCTGAACTCTTTATTTCACAGCCAATCAACCATAGAGTTAATGGCATGTTACATGAACTTGAAATTACATTTTCCCATGTAATAGTTCAAGAACGAACATGTTACGCAAGTTACACTACATATCCATGCGTTGACCTTCTGCTCTCCGTCTGTCAGGAGGGAGGGGAAACTTTCTCACAGCTTTCATCATACACTGACAATTAAAGGAGATGCATTCCTATTCCTATAGTACCACGTGCTGCATTTGTAGTAATGCTTCTACGCATTGTGTGTCTGTTGAGTATTATATGCAGGCAGTGTGGTATCTTTTTCTTTTCAGTTGAGGTCGTGTTTTGACTGCAAGAGAAGAGATGGAAGCGGTTCTATTGCTCATTTTTGTCGGCGCCAGACAAAGGATCACAGGTCACGTGAAGGGCGTGACTCAAAATTCGTCAAATGACTTTAGCGGGGGCACAGGGGGGAAGAGAAAATGCATAAATCAGGAGAGGTGGTGAACGAGTACGTTACAAACTTAGAACAATGTAATTGCTTAGAAGTCTTTTCACAGAAAATTCATGTGCGCATATTACATTGCAACTTCAGCCCCTCCCAGTCTATATAAAAAGTACAAGTAGATTTAAAAAAAAACGACGAGAAAAAATAGCAGTTAAAATTTGCAGTATTTATTAATTAAAACACTGCTTGCTGTTTAATAACTTTCAGGTATTGTTTCTTTAAAAAAAATACCTAGTAATTTAAAAGCATAGATATTGGATTTAATCGAAATAAAACATTGCTTCTGAGAGTAATATGAAGTTAATTAATTTACGCCGCCCGCCATATTGGTATGGTAGAGACAATTATAGCTTTAGAGGGAGAAATGTAATTTTTGGGAAGGAGAATGGTGAATTTTTGGGGAAGAAAGGTTATTTTGTGAAGAGAGAATGATAAATTTGTGGGAAAAAGATAAATTTGACGGACGAGAATGATAAATTTGTGGGAAAATAGTAAATTTGTAGAAAATGGTAAATTTGTCGGAGGAGAATGGTAAATTTGTGGGAAAATGGTAAATTTGACGGACGAAGGAAAATGGTAAATTTGACAGAGGAGAATGGAAAATTTGTGGGAAAATGGTAAATTTGACGGACGA
Source organism: Thermobia domestica (assembly GCF_964235325.1). NCBI lineage: Eukaryota > Metazoa > Arthropoda > Insecta > Zygentoma > Lepismatidae > Thermobia > Thermobia domestica. The sequence continues at coordinate 176,451,191 of NC_137471.1, read as the reverse complement.
AGGAAAATGGTAAATTTGACAGAGTGTGAAAGGCACACCTTTCCCAAGTGCAATTTGAGAATAATATGCAATTTTATTATTTTTCAATATGCAAATATCTTACCTATTTACATATGGATATTTTAATTTTGCTTTTAACGTATTGATATTTCTTTTATTTGATATATAATTAAATAGATGAATTTCCAAATGCTCTTGGAATTGCCGCACTTGTAAATATATTACCCTTACGCGCCCTCATTCATTTCAAGTAAATGTACAATTTCATCTCATAAAGTAATTACTTTGGCATCTAGAAGGACTGTTGTGCTTCTCACCTGAGATTGGACGATGCCACCCAGCCGAAAAAGAATTCAACCTAATAATCACTTTCAAGTGATAACAGGTGTATTTAGATGTGTTATGTTAGTCTATATGAGTATTTTTACGTTTTCTATAATTTTATTTTTTTAAACATATAACTAAATATAATCGAAAATTCAGTGCCTAGTTCAAATTTAAAAAAAATAACCGGACATCTCTACAAACAATGAAAAAAAACTGCTTTTCAGATAGATAGAAGTGAGTATATATATATATATATATATATATATATATATATATATATATATATATATATATCAATTAGTATAGAGCTTTTGTATGTGAAGTGACATTATAATAACGCAAGGAAGAAAAGCCTGAAGTTTTCCACAAGATTCTTTTTAAGAAAGCGTGAAAGAAACCAACGGACAGACAGCGTCCCTTTCCGAAATAGGATATCTGGAATGGAGTCGCGGGGGAGAGAGAGAGCGACAGTTTTGAAAGAAATGACTGGAGGGAGAAATGAGGGCAGTTGGTGTGTTTTTGTTTGAAGTGTGAAGAGGGTGGTCTTCTCACAGACAAAACTGACCAGGAGACTATAGTAAAAGTTAACGGACAATGCAACTTCTGAAAACTGGTGCTAATGCCTGTGTTCTTGGTGGCAAAGTTTGTGCTTAAAAAAAAAAAACTGTGAATATTTCAAAACATAAAAATGAGTAATTAGTCAACAAACAATGTTACTAGTCGCAGAGCATCAGTTAGTATTTCTGCAGAAACTGGACTCATCACAGACTTTTAAAAAAAAATATTTCTAAATAAAATAAGAAGTCTAATATGTGTGATAAAATCGAAAATAAGTGTGTTTAGCTGAACAAATACTCTACTCCATAAACTCTCAGGTTATAGGAACTTCCATTTATATTTCTTTGAGACACTGCAAGAAGGATTATGTCCAACATTTCAATTTATAGTGCGCACGAACAGTAAAAAAAAAAAAAAAAACTTTTTTTTTGTTTTTGTTGTGTAATCACAAGTGAATAATCAACATTAGTTTCCAGATAGAAGACGTTTGTATGGCATTTTTAAATCATACTGGTTTATAAAAAAAAAAAATAAAAGTGAGATTGTATTCATTCCCAGGAAAGAGGATTACTATTATTATTACTATTTCTTTTCTTGAATCCTTTTTCGTCAGGCTGTGTGGTAAGTACAGATTTTTGTCCTGTATTGTCTCTCTTTCAGGATGGGAGGTGTGATTTTCTTCCGGGAATCAAAGTAATTAATACTATAAATTTGTCTGATGGTGGAAGACATCCATATATACAGTGGGCAGTAGTAGGCCATGTATTTGGAAGGAGTCACTGACGGGGCAAGTGACCATAAAAAAAGAACCCACCAGTTCGCAAGCTAGGGAATGTGAAAATACACAAAAATTTTAAATATTTATATATTCTATCAACAATTTTTTTATTTATTAAGATCACTTACATTTATATGTAATTTTTATTTCATTTATTATTTCAGAAGAATTTTTTTTTGGTAACAAAAAAATCGCATTCCCTAAACACAGGTCATTTTGGCACTTCCCTCAAAGAATGTGGGGTTGTGTAAGCTTGCGTTACACAAAAGTTTTGGCGCCCAGCGTGGGGCTAACAAAAATCCATCAGACGTTGTTTTGGCATAAGTTTTCGGGATTATGAATATCGTTCCAAATTCAATTCCAAGAGCATGAGAAATTATTCTAGTATGTTTTGATGGTTTACGTTTACTCTAAATTGTTGTAGTGCATTTTCATGTTTTTTTATTATTATTGTAAAATGTTGTATTGTTTTGAATGTGTAGCTGTGTTCATTGGAAATTGTTGCATTTATGTCATGTGTCAAAGCTATTGAATTCAAGTAGAGTTTAAGGGGGGAGAGAAAAAGTTTTACAAGAACATATTTTTTTTTTTAAAAAAAGTTTGCTTTTAGAGTATTAGAGTTCAGCTAACTAGCTTAGATCTGCTCTATGGTAACAACTAGGTTACAGGTGAAGAAAATGGAGGGAAAAGTAGCAAATTTAGACGACTCGCAACATGTCAGTCCCGAGGGGGAAGAAGATTTAGAAAACACAACAAATGCGGAAAGTATGTTTAGCAATGATAGCATTGCGGGAAATAGTGAAAAAGAAACGGGAAATACAGAGTCAGGATTGGAAGAATCGAATACCGCCACCATGAATCAGATATTAGGCCTATTGCTTGAAATGAAAAATTCATTGGTAAAAGTAGAAGCTCAGTTGCAAACGACTAGTACGGATTTAGAGAGTAAGTTGCGTGACTCCAACAAAAATTTGGAAAATAAATTACAGGAATCCTTAGAGAATACTACTCGACAATTACATGATGAGCTTAGGAATTCATTGAATGACGTGCATGAGAGATTAGAATTATCCAATTGCGAGTTAAAAACCTCGTTGGAAAATTCGATTAAAGAAATTAGATCAGAAATAAATACTAAGTTAGGTAATCTTGATGAGCGGACTACCGATTTACAGACCAGGCTAGAGCGTTCACAAATCGAATTTGACCACCGAGTAGACCAGCTTACCATTGGTCAGGACGAGTTACGCGATGAGCTCAGAAGTGAAATTGTGACTGCCCAGGCAACAGTATCAGAACAATTACGCGAAAAGATAAATGATATGGAAGAAGGTATGAATAATAGAATGAGAGATATTGCTTCCAAGACGCAAGACTCGATAGATGCACTGTATACTAACGTCGATAATACTATGTCGAAATTTCAGGAAACACTTCGTAAGGAAACTGAAGTTTTAATTGCGACAAAGCTTGGTCCGGGTACGAGCAGTTCCGTGTCACAACCTGTGACATCACCGACACCGAGAAATGAGTCAGTTCCGTCAAGCTCTAGAACTGTGCCTGAAAATGTATTTCCTTCACTTGTAACTCCGCCACCAGCATCACCGGTCACACAGACTGACAGCAATCTAGTCCAACTTACATCAGTCATGTCCTCGTTTATGCACAGAGACTTAAGTTTACCTGAATACAAAGGCATGGAAGATGAAGCTCAAACTTATGGGTTTCTGATTGATTTGGATAATTATTTTGAGTTAACAGGTGTAGCTCCAGAATTACGTTTGTCTTTTATACCAAGGACTCTCAAGGGCTCTGCATTGTGTTGGTTTAAGGTAATGCAGAACAAAATAACCACATATGAAGAATTTATCACCCAGTTCAAATCAACGTACTTGAATCATGAGAGGCTGGCAACACTGAGGGCTAATATACTTACCAGCCATTATGATCCAAAAGTCAACAAGCAGCAACCCTCTGATTACTTGTTGACTCTGTTACATCAAAATTCTGTGCTGGATCCTCCAATGGATGAAGAAACTTTACTGAAAATTCTTCCAAGACAGTTACCTCAGTGGATCTTTCGTATAGTGGTGGCAGCTAAACCAAAAAGTATATCTGAGATGCTTGCCGTAGTAAACGAAATCCAAACCAGCTATCGAGAACGTGACAGCTACCAGTCAAAGAAGAGTCTAAATATGATGCAAGTAACTCGTGAGAACCGAAATCAAAAGAAACCACGTCGGTATGAAAGAAATGATAGACACAATCAGAGACCCTACACTCGAAACAGCAATAGGAGACCAGAACGAAATGAAGCACATACGCAAAATTCTGAGGCCAGTACCAGTAACCGTGGACGTGCTGTAAGAAACCATAATATTAGTAACAATCATAATGGACATTCAAACAGAAATTCTCAGCGCGGTTCGAGAGGAAATCAGCGTGGAAATAGGTTTAGGGGTCAAAATAATAGAGGAGACTATAGCGATGATGAGCAGATTCAGTTACTCGAAACATATAACTCACAGGGTGAGTCCCAGACAGGTCAAGTGTATGTAAATAGCGGAAATTCCAGCAATAGCTCTTCCAACAACCAGTGAGGAAGAGAAGCACACGCTTGGGAACAGCAGGATACGGATGTACAGAATATTTCACAAAATGTCCAGCTGGTAAACTACTCATCCCAGGGTGTGCTAGAAAAAACAAATGAGGGTGTCAATAGTTACGAAACGTCTTTAAAAGAGGTAGAGTCCACGTTAGATGAAACTTGTATAAAATGTAATATGTGTGAACAAATAAAGAACAAGAGACATTTTGAATCATCATGTAGCTCGGAACAAAATAATCTTCATTTAATATTAAGAAGTGGAAAGAGAGTCCTCTTGAATAAAGAAACTTTTGACCATGTTAATGGAATTTTCGACCAACTTTTAGATACAAGAGATGAACCAGTAGCAAGAAATAACATTATAACTTTGCCAGAAATTAACGTGTTAATCTTTGCTCACTCAGTTAATGCACTATTGGATTCTGGGTCTTCGATTTCAGCTATCAGTGAGAAGCTATGGGACACTGTGAGGAACTGTGTTCCACCACCTGCGTATTTAAAGGCGAACAATATGAAAGTTACCTCAGCATTTGGTAAGAAAATTGCAGTAATAAAAGGACAAACGATGCTAGAAATCACCATTAATGGGAAAACATTTCAGACTGTAGGGATAATAGTCAGTGGTCTAAATAGAGATCTTATTATTGGCTCTCAATTTTTCGCAGAATCAAGTGCCATCTTGGATTATGGGAGAGGGGTTCTAGTTTTGCAGCGACCCTATGAAGTCGCAGTTAGCTTCAAAGATGTGGAAATTGATAATCATGATCTTGTATTACGCAATATCGAAGAAGTTCTCGACGGTGGTAACATGCAAGATACAGGCCAATTTCACGATGATATGTATGCTTTAGAAAGACATACAGAAACTAAAAATGTGGCCCTGTGTACGTATGGGGACAGGTCAAGTGAAAGCACCCCAGTACAAAGGTTGGATGTAAGGAAATTCCCAACCGCCTCTGAGTTGGAGACTATTGTCTTGACACCGTCTGACTGGCTTAGAGTCGAGACGAAGGCCACCGACGATGATATAATTAACCACGTTGATGCATATGAAGATTTGTCAAAATCTCAGAAATTCAAGCTAGCAGCCCTCCTCATAAAACATAAAGAGATATTTGACGAAAAGCCTGGATGTATAAAAGGTTATGAACACAAGATCGAATTAACTGAACACACTCCTATAAAGTCGAAAATGTACCCGTTTCCAGTAAAATTCAAAAACCAGGTTAAGAATGAAATAAACAGGTGGTTAGCTTGGGGCATCATAAAAAAATGTCCCAGCTCCTTTAGTAATCCGTTAGTATGTGTTCCTAAATCCAATGGTAAGGTAAGAGTATGTATCGACGGGAGGAAACTTGGAGAAATTATGCGGGGAGAAACAGACCAGCCTGTCCCTCCTCTCGATCTTTTACAGGAACTGAGTGATAAGTTCATGTTTAGCAAAATAGATCTTGTAGAATTTTTTGTTCAGGTCCGTGTCAGAGAACAAGATCAGAAATACCTGGGTTTCGTACATGAAGGTATTTCGTATTGCTTTGTTAAATTGCCGTTTGGAACAAAGACTAGTTTATCCTCGTGTATAAGAGCACTAGATCAAGTGCTCGGTGACGAAGTCAAACAGTACTGCAATAGTTACGTAGATGACACCCTTATCGCTTCTAGAAGCTTCGAAGAACACCTGATGCACCTTGACAAAGTGTTAAGTTTGTTAAGAAAGGGTGGAGTGACACTAAGGCTAAAGAAATGTGAGTTTGCACGCACTAAGATAAAAATATTGGGATATGAGTTATCACAGGAAGGGATTGGTAAGGATAAAAAGAAAATACAGAAAGTAATAGATTTTCGTGCACCTCGTAACGTTAAAGAATTGAGGAAATTGATTGGTTATCTTGGTTACTACCGATGTTTCAGTAACAAATACTCTGAAGTCCTATATCCACTTTTCCAATTATTAAAGAAAGGTGTCAAATACAAGTGGACAGCCAGCCACCAAACTGCACTTGACAAAATTAAGGAAATATTTGAAGAGGAAGTTGTTCTTAAGAAACCTATGGAAGACAGAGAGATGATTTTAGAGGTTGATGCATCTGATCGGGCTTGTTCAAGCCTGTTGTACCAAGTCGATGACAATGGTGACACACGTGTCATAGGGATGTCATCCCGAGTGTTCTCTGCACCACAGAAAAACTATACAATAACGGAGAAAGAATTTGCGGCACTAATTGAAGGTGTGTCAAAGTTCAAACAATACTTGATAGGCAGGCGTTTTCGGATACGATCTGATCATCATGCTCTCAAATTTATACTTCTATGTAGGCTTACGAACCAACGTATTACGCGTTGGGTTCTCGCTCTGGCAAATTTAGATTTCATATTTGAACACGTTCCTTCAAACGGTAACAAAGCTGATTTCCATTCAAGATATCCGCCTAGTGAAAATCTTGATGTAGAGATTGACTCAAAACCTATCTTGAAAGAAACATTAATGGGAATACTGGAAGAGGTCCCATGTGAATTAAGAAATTTAATTTCGATTTTACCTGAAATGCAAACGTCTGATCCCTTCTATGGAAAACTGAAGAAGGCCGTTGAAGGTAAAGAAATATCCAGAAAAGTTAAAGGAAAAACGCACACATACGAAATTTTGAATGGAAGGTTGTGTAAGCGAGATAATAATGGAGTGCGAATATGCATTCCTGAAGTGATGGTGAAACCTCTTCTAAACTTTTATCACGATGAACGTGGCCATCTTTCAGCGAGTAAGCTTGTACCACAACTGTCTGAATGCTATGTATGGCCAAAGATGAGGCAGAGTATAAGAAAATACTGTGGAACATGCCAGATATGTCAGCGGGCGAATCCTCCTGCATGCTATACAAGTGGCCCATTGAATCCACTAGTCCCAAATAAGAAAGGTGTTTTCCTCTGTGCCGATTTCTGTGGGCCTTTGGTGACAGGAATTGGAGGCGTGAAGTACATTTTAGTATTCTTAGATGCCTTTTCTAAATTAGTGGGACTTTACGCGTGCAAGCGAGCAACTACAGAGACTGCCCTTGTGAAATTAAAAGAATTTTTGAAGCTGTGCCCGAATGCCGAATTCCTACTGACGGACAAAGGTTCACAGTTTACCTCGGAGAGGTGGAAGAGAGAAATGACGTCATTAGGCCTAAAACACCTAATGAGCACACCTTACTATCCACAGGGTGAGATGGCAGAAACAGCTGTGAAGAGTACAGTACGCATGTTGCGAAAATACTGTTACAGCACTCAGAAGTCTTGGCCAAAATACTTGAATAAAGTAGAAAGATGTCTCAATTCCGCAAAACATCTGAGCACTCAACTATCTCCTTATGAGGTCCACTTGGGAGTTTCTTCGACCAGCGAAGTCGCCAAGTTATTTGAAGTTCCGGAGGTTGAAAGACCAACAAATGCTGAGTACTTTGTGGAACTCGCACATAGAAACCTAAAGAAGAAGGCAATGGCCAGGAAGAAATATTTCGATGCTCACCATAAAACTGTACAATATGAAATTGGAGAATTGGTTCTGGTACGAGTTTTCCCAAAGTCTGATGCATTTGCAGGCGTGTCAAAGAAATTAATGTTGTTATATTCAGGCCCTTGGAAAGTAATCAGCAGAACAGATACGAACGTGTATA